>NW_009933059.1:3618-8618 GCF_000696875.1 Nestor notabilis | reverse complement strand
TGTGTGTCTTGCTATAATTACCATTTGGAAGTGCACTGAATTGGACTGCAAGCAGCATAGATCATGGATATTAGCCTGAATCACTATCTCCAATTCGAGTATAAACATGTACTCTCATGTCCCTTCTATACCTTGTCTCTTCAGCAAGTACAACTAAATCATTATTATAATCCAATTTAGCATACAAATTGCTAAAACCACATTTTATTAAGTGAGAAAGTTGGTCTGGATGTTCTGTATCAGTTGTAATACCAGTCTCAAACAGAAGAGTCGTTACACCGCCTGTACCTGAGTCTCCCACTCACTTGAGACTCCATGCCAACTCCGTGTCACACTTCCAGGCCATGAGAGTCTCACACCACACAACACACCATAGGATCCATACCAGTTGTTTAAAGATGCTGGGAGCTTTTCTGAATAAAAGTATATCACTTCTATTTCAGGTAGTTTTCTTAAATAGTAAAAATAAAGACTATGTACCGAAGGTCACGTTTACAATAGTAATAAAATGATAGATAACTGAACAAAAATTGGCAAGATAATATAACGCATTACTCCATATATTTTTTCTAGTATTTTCTTACTAATTTCTTTAAAACTGTGTGCAAGTTTGGAAAGCTGTTATGTAGGTTCACCTCATCTTTCTTTACTAAAGTAAATGTAGACACAAGTGTGTGATAGGACCCAACAGCAAAATGCAGATAGAGAAACTCAGAATAGCTGGATCTGGAACAGTCATTTCACACACACATCTCTGATCTAAACAGCTGAACCAAGTACCTATTTTTTATTTGGACACATCTGTAGGTACGATGTGTGTAATTAATTGTTCATTCAAAAATGCAATTTCATGACGCATTTGATGATTTAGGTATACAACAGTTTTAGTTCTCGGAACTGACTAAAAATAGTCATTTTAATTTATTCCTGCTGCCTACAATTACCCACAACCATGTATTTTTAAATATTTCCAGCCTATAAAAATTACTAATTTTTGCCACTTGTGTTTATCTGCATTTAGACTTTGATTTGGATAAATTAAGCTCTCAAGTGTTCCTTGCTTTATGAAACTCTGCATGTTGTACACTTCAACACAAATAAATGACTTCTACCATTAGAGGTTTAAATAATGTAATGTATTTCATGCTCAGCCTGAAGCTGGATTCCAATGAAGTTGCTAATGCACGTAATGATTAAGTGTAACTCAAATACTAACTGTGTTGTTGAAAACATGACAGGCAATAATTTGGTCTATTATATTCTGCCATTTAATTCCCTAGTACAGACATTCTCTGACACGTTATGAAGCAATGATTTACAATTATTCAAGCTGCAAAGGTCAGAAAGTGACATTATAATCATCTACACAGAGATCCCTTCTAATGCACAAAAACTAGGTAATACTACACAAAAATAGTTTTACTAGAGTAGCAACTTTCTATTTAAGATTTCCTAAACTGCACAAGTATAAATAATTAATTTACAGTACAGTACATTAAGGCATCCTTGAAAATATAATGTTTTTCCTGCTCTTACCAATACATTTATGAATAAGTCTTTTTTGCATGCTAAAAGCAATCTTAAGAGCAGGCTTCCACTAAAAGTAGCCTGACATTAACAGTAATCAGTTAAAAAAATCTGAGAATCTAAAAGATTTTTTAGAACGCCACACATGGGAGTACAGCCAATTTTTTTGATGCAGCTGGTCAAAGCACATTCTTATCTATAAAGTACGAAGATCTGTTAGCCACTATACTTGATATAGGTGATTATTTTTCTTTAGACATTCTCAAAGCAACCAGTGTCATTAAAATACTGAACTGTACACAGATTAAGATCTCTGAACTATTCTTAGCATTAACAACTGCAGCAAAAGTGAAGTTATTTTCATGCTTGGGACACTATAACTCTCCTGAAAGCTTGTTTATATGAAGCTTTAAAAGATACATAAATTTAGCAAAACACTTATTTAGCAGAACATCTTATAATATATCCAGAATTAACTGGGAAAAGGAGTTTCAAAGCTAATCGAGAACTGAGGAGCAGAAAGTAAAAAAGTAATAGCTCCATCCACCAAAAGACCAAAATAAAGAAGTAAAAAAAAAAAAAAAAAAAAAATCAAACCCAAAAAAACCCCAACCACCCAAACAAAAAAATCTACAAGAAAGAACTACTTAAGCAAAATAAAGAAAATGACCAACAACTTCCACCCCCCTCCAAATTCCTTGGTGTAGACAAATACTACTTTTCTTCCTTAAAACACTTGGCTGCTATATATGGAGTAAACATAATAAAGATATTGCTACAATGTCCTTTCAATTTTTAGGAAGGTAGCAAAAAGTGTTTATGTGCATTTTTTAAATACTGACAGTTTTCCTAAAAATCCAAACCTACCTTACAGCCATCTTCCTCAGCAGATTTTTAAGAAGTCATAAAGGAGAGAAAGAAACACACACACACAATACCCTCACCCTCGCGCAAAAAAAAAAAAAAAAAAAAAAAAAACCCCCAGCCACTCTTACTTGAAACATGTAACTACATCCCCAAAAACTCTGTTTCTGAAGGCAAAGGGGAGAAAAAGGCAAAGGAATAGTAGATGCATTTTTAAATCAAACATTGCCTATAAATTCTGTTCAAAATCTCAAGTGCAGAACAATGCATTTTTCATGTTCTACCTGAGGCATAAAATTCAAAAAGTGCATGATAAGCATTTCACCAGGCAAATGAAAGAAGAATTTTAAATGCTGGGCAACCAAGATTTGCTCATCTAACCCCGGGTATCAGCCAATTTCAGAGCCAGACTTCCAAAAATTAAATTCAAATAGGCAGCAGTTTGCTACCCACAGAAAATAGATACTACCTCTGAAATAATGCGATATATTTTACAGCCATGAGTATGGAAAAGAAAACAATTAACACACATCTGCGATAAGGAAATGAGTAGCAGACGGTTTATTCCAAATGTTAAAACATTAGCGGTGTCCAATTTCTGTGTCATGTAGTTTCTGCTGTGCAGCTGAAGAAAAACAAACCCTGAACTTCAATTAAAAAAAAACAACACATCAAAATTACTGCCTTTTTCAACAACTAAGTGAATTATATACTGTGTACTTTATATCATGTAAATATGAGGATGATTTGGAAAACTGAGACACAGCAAACTCCTCCCAAAACAACACAAAAGATGCAGCCTTTGCTTTTTTTTAAAGACAAAAAATTCCAGAGAATTTATGTGTTTAAAAAAAAAAAAAACCAAAAACCAAAAAAAAAAGTAGTAATATTTTGAGACCACACTACACCACCATGTTGCTCTGACATTTCACCTTTAAAAAGTGCCCCAGCAGATTCAAAAGCTTTTGGAACACAATTTATCGTTGCAACTAGCAGAGGGCTTATTACTATGAATCTAAAAGTCAGAGGATAGAATATTAACTACTGTAGAAAAGAAAACATAGTGCAGGACCTTCTGTTTGTGACAAAATTACAGAGTTAATGTTCCTGAAAGATCACTTCACCTTTTAAAGCATGATTTTTAAAAAGGTAAAATTTATAGCAATTAAAGCTAATGAAGAAATGCAGCATGAGCTGCTTATGTTCAGGAACTAATAGGTCCACTGAGCATTTCTAAGATTATTTAGCCATCAATGATAATGAATTGACATTGTCAGTGGTGTTAATGTACCAATGCTCTATAGTGCCACTAATCCGATAGCCAATCCTAGCAATTTTTTTATTTTTTTTATGTTGCTACTTTATTTTTTTAACCTACACGCTACCCGATCCTTTCAATTAAAATAGCAGAAATACAGCACAGGCTATTACACTTTTTTCCTCTTCTTCCACATTTAAGGATGGCGTATTCATTATTTGGACTATGGTTCAAACTGCTCTGGTCATTCCTCCTTCTTCAAATCCTGCTTAATTCTTCAGGAGTGCTAGCTACAGCACAAAAATGTATTTCCAATTAAATCTGGGTTAATATATAATTCTTAAAATTTTTGGTGCCCATTAAGTGAAATGTGATGATTATTTAAACAGGTATATAAATCAGATTTTTGTGAGCAGAGGGTATTGTGGCATGTGTCTCTTCAGCTGATTGTTTTGCCCTATCTAAATAACACAGGTTCATGTTGTTCGTGAAAATTAGCAATACAATGCTACACAAAAATGGAAAGTGAGTACCTGCTTGGCTGCCAGGTATGACATGTCAGCAACATACAGTATGCAAAGTGACTAACATTCAAGTCCACAGTTTAAACCATTCATACATGTTTTGCTCTCTCTCTCGAACAGCCGTCATGAATTGCAACTGAGAGTTGCGTAATTTCAAAGACAGATTCTAAGAACGTGTCAATCCTGAAGGAATGAGTTTTAGAAAAAATGAGGTACTGTGCCAAATCCTAATCATTTTAATTCTCTTCTTAGAAAATACATTATTAGCTATTTTGAGGTTTTGTTTTTTACTTCTCCTCTCAGTCAAATAATATGATGATTTTTCACTTTAAGTTAAAATGGAATCAAATAAAGAACCATTGTCAAGTTTGTCGACAACTTCTAAACAACAGAGCTTAGCCTTAGCTAAACAGTTTTGTGAATCTGCAGTTGTTAACTATCTTCTTTGTCAAATTCTTGACAATTCATACCGCGGAGATAGTAAACAAGATTTGTCAAACAATATAAAATAGCCTACCACACATAATGTTCATTTTAAACGTTCTGCAAAATCAAATGCAGCACAAGTTGTTGTACTACTGATATTCAGTGGTCTTAAGAATTGGGCTCATACATTTTTATTTCTTGTTTCAAAAGTCAGCAGTTAATTTTCTTGAGTAGAAACATCCAAAGTATCTCATAATGCTGCATGCAAAATTATTTGAAAAACAGAGAGATGAATCAGTGAAAATCACTCAACTGCATCTTCAGCTGAAGATTCACTTGTCCCTTAAAATGTGTAACTCACTTTGTCCTGCAGTAGATTGGTATACTAAGGCTAAAAAACC
>NW_009933059.1:0-3587 GCF_000696875.1 Nestor notabilis | reverse complement strand
CTGAATATTATCCCCAGCATCACACTACACCATTCATGTGTGCACTGCCTCATCTAATTGAACCTGTGCTATTCTACACATTAGCCATAAGACTGCTAGAGCAGGTTACATAGGTTTGAGTAAAATGTTTTTATATGATGCATATATTAGCTAATTTCTCCAGCATAATAACATTAAAATATATTTTTAATCAGAACTAGGGTATTAAAATCCAACTTTGAATGTCCTATGATGTACCATATATGCCATGGCATTTTAAAACCTTTTAAACATTTCTGCTAAATTAATTAGTTTTGCATTAAGGAGTCTCAATGCCTCCTATTAAATGCAACACATTTGAAGGACAATTAAACATTATGAACGATCCTTCTGAGGAAATAACGATTAAGTAAAAAAGAAAAACAAGATTTTTTGGGTAACAAACAAGCACACAAGCATACATAAAAGACTTCAATTTATTTTTAAAGTCTTATGCCTGCAATACTTTAGATACGTTTGTTTGAAAAATCAGTCTTCTGTTTTGTTTTCGCAAAGAATGAAAACCCTAATGGAGTCCAGAAATCTGTTAATGGTACTAAAATTATAACAGTATAGCAAAAGAAAAAACCCCACACAGTAAAGTCTATATTATATATTTTTTATGTCTTTAAATGGAATTTACAGTTCTCCCTGGCAATGTGAATGAACATCCTATAATTTAGTCAATTTACAGATTACAGGTTCAAATTGACCTTGTAGCCCATAAAATTGCTCATCTTCAGTGCAGGATTAGAAGTGGGAAAAGAATGTCATAACTGTATTTAAGGAATTTACCATAACAATGGAAAGGAGGATATGCATGCATAATTTTAGCCACTTTTGCTCACATCACAGTTTTCAATTCTGAAACAATGCATATCCTGCACTCTTCTCCTGGTTAACCACGGTGGAGACTGTTTCAATTTACTCACCCACAGACATGACACTTGTATTCCCTCATCCCAAGGTGCCTCTTGACATGGTTTCTGGCATCTCCGAGCTGAGCTGTTGCAAAGTGGCATATCTTGCACTTGAATGGCTTTGATCCTAAGTAAAATTTAGCATAAGATATGAGTTGAATTAGAATAATATATCACCCATGGCTAAAGAAATAAAAAATCCTGGGGAAAAAATAACCTTTAAAAAAGCCTATCCCACATTTAACCTGCTTGAGATTTTTGCCTAACAAAAAAACACATCTTGTACATAAATTTTTAACTCCCTGGGCACAGATGGTATATACTATACACTACTCATTAAAGTTTCCTTAAGTTCAAGATCACTACTCTCCTAACTCTGAAGACTAATTTTCTCTTTTAAAAATATTATTATTAAAACTCCACAAAACATTAAAATGAGAAGACAATATAATAGGCAGATAACCTTTCAACAAGATGGCAAAAGTTGTTCTATACACCTTTCCCCATTTCCAAATGATGAAGCTCAGATGATGGTCTTAAAGTGGCTTGATATTGGTGTAAACTGCAAAAGGTACTCAGTTTTTAAACAAATGTATTTAAAGTAATTTTACAAGTCTTCCGACTTTGAATAGATTTCACATTAGCATTGGTATTTCAGATTTGTTCTGTCACACACAGAAAATGATTCATCACCTAGCTATTGTAATGACATGCAATGTATGAATATACAGTGGATAAAATATTATGCCTTTATGACTGTTTTATGGTCAAGAATTTATGATTATTCTGCAAACCAGAAGTATTGACATTTTGGCTATTATTTATTTCGAGAACAAACTTTAATATTAAATGCCTACTGCAGCCCAAAGAACTCTGAAATTATTTCTCCAAGGAAGAAATACCAGCCTATCTTGTATCACATCAGTTCAGCAAAAAGTCAAATTATTTGTCTATCTTAATTAACAGTGATCCTCTCTCAAGGATGGAAAAACTATTCTTTTATAGTTAAACAAGGCACGTGTCAGTCCTCACGTTATTAGGCAGCAACACCATTTTAAAGCATGCTGTAGCACTTTCCAATTTTCTGACTACTAAATCCGTAAATCAGTAAATCAAAATCATAGATTTGCAGGTAAAAGCAAGTACAATATGGTCACAGAGTCTCCATATTATGTTTAGTATATGTTATGTGAAGTACTTCTTCCAATACAGTTAAGCATAATATGAATACATGATCTTTAATAAATATACATAAAGAGCTCTGATAAGAAAAATATTGCACTATATCATACTTGATCAATGAACCTTTTTGCTTTGCCCTTGAAAACATAATATTCTCCAAGAATCCATGCTGAAATTGAGGATCTTAGTAAAAATTTTTAGAGTCTTAAATTTCAATTTAATTCCCAAAAGCTGACGAAAAATGAAGCATTTAATTTTAATCTTCTAACCGAAATAAAAAAGTCAACAGTACTAAGCACAGGCAGACAAGGTTGAATATTTCACAGTTCAATGACAATGAAGCCAGATCTCTTAATACTTCCATTTCTACTGTTGGAAGTAGATGTAAAATATATTTAGCACCTGAATGGTTATATCTAGTCAGCTTTATATGTTTAAATGTCAAAAGCAGGTTGAGACTGCAGCTAACAGCAATCACATTCTATCAATCACAGTGAAAAAAATCCAGTTTATTTAAATGATCCTGATAAAACTAAATTAATCATTAATTTGGTGACATTTCAAATCAACACTGCATTCTATAAAGAGACCCATGCAAATAATAATTTTTTAAAAAGCCTATCTTTGCATTAAAAGAGTATTAAAAGTTGGTGGTTTAACTTACGATCTCAAAGACTAATTGCACAATTAATAACACCAAGGCCACAGTTGGGGAGGATTTTTTAAGTCCATTGTTGTTTATACTGCTCTTTTTTGTGACAGAATTCAAATACCATGTGGCTTCAATCCTACGTTCCCTTAGTTTCTCTCCTACTGATTAAATTGTAAATTTGTTCCTCATTCTGTTACTGCAGGTGTCCCACAGGGCTTCCATACAAGACCTTTGCTGTTTTCCATTTACATGACTCCTTTGTGAAGAACTCGAGTTCAGACCAATTGTAGCTACAGTGTGCTGACAATACAGAAATGTATTATTCTGTTGACTGCTCTCATCCAAAAATCAGTGAGGCCTTGAGGGTTTTCTTATTTATTTCTCAGATCCAGAGCTGAATATCTGTTAACATCTCCATTTAAACTCCATGAAAATTCAAGTGCTGGCAGGCTCCAGCCGGGACTTATCACCTGAAACAAAAGCAGCGCACCTCCCTTTTAGATTGCTGGTGCCAAATTTGTTCCAGGATGTTCTTTGCTGGAACAACCCAAAATTTTATACTTGAGATGAAGACGTTACACTGAGTTGAACTAATGGGGCAAAAAAAAAAAAAATACTGTATTTGCTATAAGGCTAATTTCAGACTGAAACAATGTTGATGCAATTAACCATTTGTTAGCCACACTTATCACAAACTTTAATGGTTCTCATATGCTGTGTTAAATGTGATACTATCAGATTCACAATTGGCTTTTAATTCATAGAAAAATGACAAAAATACTTTCAATATAGCATCTTTCCAACAAATGAGTTAA
>NW_009933058.1:0-22879 GCF_000696875.1 Nestor notabilis | reverse complement strand
AGGACTTGGGGGAGGTGGTTGATGAGAAACTGAACATAAGCAAGCAGTGTGCATTTGCAGCCCAGAAAGCCAACTGCATCCTGGGCTGTATCAAAAGAAGCACGACCAGCAGGGCAAAGGAGGTGATCCTGCCCCTCTACTCTGCTCTTGTGAGACCTCACTTGGAGCATTGTGTCCAGTTCTGGTGTCCTCAAAAGGACATGGAGCTGCTGGAGCAAGTCCAGAGGAGGGCCACGAGGATGATAAGAGGACTGGAGCACCTCCCGTATGAAGACAGGCTGAGAAAGCTGGGGCTGTTCAGCCTGGAAAAGACTGCATGGAGACCTCATAGCAGCCTTCCAGTATCTGAAGGGGGCCTACAAGGATGCTGGGGAGGGACTCTTCATTAGGGACTGTAGTGGTAGCACAACGGGTAATGGCTTTAAACTTAAACAGGGGAACTTTAGGTTAGATCTAAGGAAGAAGTTCTTTACAGTGAGGGTGGTGAGGCACTGGAATAGGTTGCCCAAGGAAGTTGTGAATGCTCCAACCCTGGCGGTGTTCAAGGCCAGAAGGGACAGAGCCTTGGGCGACATAGTTTAGTGTGTGGTGTCCCTGTTCAAGGCAGGGGGGTTGGAAATAGATGATCTTAAGGTCCTTTCCAACCCTAACTATTCTATGATTCTATGAACATAGGATTCCTTTCCAGATTAGATAGTGCTGAGAAGGAACAAGGTAAGGGGAATGTAGTATTAAATGCAATGTTACCAAATCCCTTTGTTTGTAAGTTTGTGTGAATGGTACCTAAAGGTACTGTTAGGATTGAAAAATAGTTACATGCCAAAAGAGAAAATTTAAATGCTCAGAAGATGCTGAGTTTCATGAGATGGTTAAACTCTGGGGACCAGCACTCCTCTGCAAGACCTGGTAGACTCAGAACACCAAGGATTTGCTGAATTGGTGCAAAGCCACCAACATACACAAGAATCAACAATGTATGGCATAGACTTGCATGAAAAAAGGCAGAGCCTGCTCTGTGCAGATGTTTGAGTGTGTGAGTGAATTGCAGATTAAGTGACTGTGTTGTGCGAACAGTTACCTGTCTTTAACAACGGTTTGATGCTACTAGTAATAGCAGCATAACGAATACAGGCATTCTAATAAACAGTAGCTGTGATCTGTTTCTTACCCCAGATCAGTATTTTATGAAGGGAAGGGAGTTTACAACACAGATACACAAAATACAAATAAGGCAGGAACAAAAATCCATGAAAATTAATGCATAACTTACCAGTGTCAAACTTCACAAATGTTGATCATGGTTTTTGGTAGTATCTGACCAGAGGTCCTGGTAAGTAAAGCTATTTACAAGCCTGCAGCAGATTATATTGAACATCTTGCTGAAGTTTGTCCTAAGAACGAATTATTTTTTTAATCATCTGGTGCTGTGAGACAGTCTCCCCTCTGCCTTCGATACTGGCATTTTTTTCCTAGCACCAGGACTTTTTAGAAAAGTCAGGCTTCTCAAAGTGTTTTTCTGCCTAAGACAGATCTGGAATTACAGTGAATTAGTCTGTGATGTATAATTATACTCTTATGAAATTGTTCTGCTGAGTCTTGGCTGCCTGCAGCTCTAAGAAATGATGACCTTGAAACTGTTATGAGACCACTGAAATGAATTCACTTCAGTAGCTTTCACAGTTCTTTGAGCAAAACAATTCCTGGTCATTCTGGCAAGGACTTACTCTAAATTGTAGTTCCAGAAATGGAAGACATAAAAAAAAAATGAAAATCTAATAGACTAAAGCAGCTAGACAGAGTTTTCCATTTACTCTCAAACCTATCTATAATGGAAAAGGGCTACAGTGAGATTAATGCATTAACTTTTCATTTCTGAATCTGGTTTTGATGCCACTAGAGGACTGAAAATTATTTAACTCCAGATGCTTTGATATATCATTCGTGAACTGGATGACTATTGTTTGTACAGTAAGCAGGCAGCCATATAAAAATCATTCTTAAATGAATTCAGTGGAGCACTCCCACTGGTAAGGGGTTGATCTCTTGAAAAAGATAAAAAATTTACATGCTCTGCTGAATTTGTAAGGGAACATGGCTCTTGCAGAGAGTGGCTAGAGGTCAGGCTTTACATTTATGAGCTATAACTTCTGCTACTACAAATCTTAAGAGGGTTTATATTGGCTCCACTTGTTCATTTACTTTTTGCCATGAGATGCTTGTGCTAGAAATCCACAAAACAAATCTAAACTGAAATCTTGGCTAAAGTAGCATAGCAAAAAATACCATACTGCACTTTGAATGGTCCTCAAGGGCAGTGGAGAACCCTTGTCCCTCCAAGGATGTCACACAGCATGTCAATGTGCACACCCCACAGCCAGGAGGAATTACTGACATCAGCTTTGATGCCTGTTTCTGCTGTGCCTCTGCTGTGCAGCACTGCACACACAGCTCTGGCTCTCAGAAACTGTTTCCAGTGCTTAGTTTAGTCTATGCTGAGTGTAACTGCAAATTAGAGAATCTTTATCTCTTACTCCGCTCAGCATGGAACATTACAGGTCCTGACTGCTCTCTACAACTGAAAGGAGGGTGGAGCCAGAAGGTGGCTGGTCTCTTCTCCCAAGGAACAAGAGATAGGACAAGAGGAAAAGGCCTCAAGCTTCACCAGGGGAGGTTTAGACTGATGTTAGGAACAATTTCTTCCCCAAAAGGGTGGTCAGGCATTGGAACAGGCTGCCCAGGGCAGTGGTGGAGTCACTGTCCTTGGAAGTGCTCACACACCATGTAGATGAGGCCCTTAGTGACAAGGTTCGGTGGTGGACTTGGCAGTGCTGGGGTAATAGCTGGACCTGATGATCTTAAATGTCTTTTCCAAACCAGGTGATTCCCTGATTCTATGATACCTCTTGATACTTATTAAAATTGCTGTAAATGACCTCTTCCAGGTTGCTGGAAAATTAGAGACCAATGCATGCAGAAAGATTTACTGAGTGTTATTAGGTTGCTACTACTTAACCTTACTGCTGTTACTGCCCTGCTGCCCAGAACTACTGGCACACCATTTAGGTAAGTGTTGCTGCTTGACTAATTCACATAAGAAGAGATAAGTAACTGGATAAATTCAGTCCTGACAACTTCATTTCACCAAGAACACTAGGTTGCTCCAAGCCCTGTCCAACCTGTCCTTGAACACAGCCAGGGATAGGGCAGCCACAGCTTCTCTGGGTAACCTGTACCAGGGCCTCAGCACCCTCACAGGGAAGAACTTCTGCCTAAGATCTCATCTCAATCTCCCCTCTGTCAGGTTAAAGCCATTCCCCTTGTCCTGTTCCTACAGCCCCTTATCCAAAGTCCCTCTCCAGCTTTCTTGTGGCCCCTTTAGGCACTGGAGCTGCTCTAAGGTCTCCTGGAGTCTTCTCTTCTCCATGCTGAACAAGCCCAGCTCTCTCAGCTGGTCTCTGTATGGCAGGGGTTTGGAACTAGATGATTTTAAAGGTTCCTTCCAACCCAAACTATTCTGTGATTCTATGATTCTGTGAATAAAATGCACATGGTTTAGACCTCAGTGCTGTTGGTGGCTGACTTCTGAGGCACAGCGGTTGCAGAACACCCACCTGATAGTTCACAGCCCAGGAGTTCCATTCTCAATGTGCAGTGCCTTCTGCACACCTGAGGATACAGCCGTATGTACTGTGACTTGATAGGAGGGGTGAAGGAGTTGGCATATGGGGTGTTGTTGTCCACATTGCCACGGAACACCTATGATAAAACAATATATTTATAAAAATGGAGGTTCAGTTCATTTCTGTATCTCAGAAACACCTGCGTTGTTCTTCTGCACATTCCACTGCAAGCCTTCTCCCAAACAGAGGCAGCTTTATAATTTCTAGTTCCCAACATGCAAGTGCCTAAGCAAAACATGCTGACATCAGTTTGCATCGGCACGTGTTTGCCACATGCTCTGAAATGGGACCTCTATCTTGTCACCCCTGGAAACTGAAGCTACTAATGCAACTAAATTATGTCTTCTTTTCTAATTAGTGTGTTAAATAATCCCAATTCAATTTAGCCTACAATTATTTGCGCTGATTCACATTTATCCTTTTCCCTCTGCTTCAAGAACCTGATCCAACTCCCACTGAAGCACACTGCAACCCTCCCACTGATTGAATGGGGAGCTCAGTGAAACCTGTGATCATTCTTCTGTTCACTCCTCACTAACCAGATATACATGTACTTTGTCGTCTTCTCTCATTAAATACCTTTTCCTACAGCATTTTAATTTCCTAATAGAGAAACTATGTCTAATGCTGCAAAGTGCCCTACTTCTATCCTAAGTTAGACAGCAAAGGGATTTTTGCTGCTTTGTATGCACAACTCCATAAAAAAAATAACCGCAAACTGTAAGCATATGCTTCCCTCTGAATTATACCGTTTGTGCCATACGGAGATTAGCATTGATGAATGAGTCCTGAGCTTCTAAGGGTTAACACTAATATTCCAATGTAATAAAAATAAATTGAAATGGAGGAATGAGTAATTACTGGTAAACTAATTAAAATGAAAATCAGTTAAGTGTAATAAACAGGATTATTCTAGCCTTGGGACATAGTATTTATACTACCACCAATTAAAGTATAAGAAATTTTTAGCAGACAATGTGCAAATTTATTGATGGGGGTTTTTTTCAGAGAAAAATAATAGCAAGGCAACCTATATCACAGTATCAGGCAATTATGCTTATTGACTAGAGATACCTCATACTTCTGAAGGCAACCAAACCACAGGACATTTTCACATAAAAATGCCTTGATCTTACCATATCTTCATTTGTGCCTTTTACTTTGTACATTGCCCATGACTTCCCATCATTACTGTATGCCATTTTGTAAGATTTTACATATTCTGGACTTCCAATCCTCTTGGCACCTTGAGTTATAACTCCAGTGACTCGCATCTTCTTCTGCAGGTTTATCTGAAATAACAGTTCAATGTTATCACTAACCATTTAAAGGACACAATTCTGATTCTTGATTCCTTTGATTATTTTATTTATTTAACTGAAAGGAAAAAATGTAGCTGTAGCACTTAAATTACTATCTTTTCTCTTGCATTAATTCTTTTTACCTTTCATTCATTTCACGTACCTGTTCATGTACATAAATAAATGAACCTCTCCCTGAACTGAAAGCAAGTACTATGCTATGTCTTCATGTGTACACACACACACACACACACATATACATATATTACTGATATATAGGATATTACTGGTGTACTACTGGGATATAGCATATTACTGGTATATAGGATTACTGCTATATATTTCCTTCCTAAAAAGGAAATGCAACAGTGTGATGACAATATAAATAATGCATTAAAATACATAATTAGCACTTGCCTCCTTCAAATGAATCTTATCTCTGCTGCCCAGTTAATGGTGCTGACCCACTGCAATGCACACTATTTGGAATAGCGTCCCCCATACAGGAATATGGGGAGTAACAGACATATCAGCTCTCTGCTGTCCAAATACTTAAATCACTTTATTCTTTACAGTGTAGTCTCAGGATTTTCTCTCACTTGGTAATGTAATCTAGCCTCTTAAGGACGCAAGATGGTCAAACTTCAGTATTTCAATATCTTACTGCGTACACATGGCAAAGTGGAAGAAAGAGTTTTACTGTTCTTTTGAAGGAGCCTAGGTATTTCTCTGCTACTTATCTGAAATATTTGGGTTTATGATATTTTTCCTTTTGAGGCAAAAGAAATTTCAGTATAGTTTTACCACAGCTCTCCCTATAAGAAATTAATAAACACTCGTACACCTTTAACATAACAATGGGTATTTTAGAGTATCATACCCATTAAGAGAGGAGAAGCTGCCTATAAAAACTTAGATTTTTTTTCAGGATCTTTATATCTATATCTATATCTATATCTATCTATCTATCTATCTATCTATCTGTATCTATATATATCAAATATTCCAAGAAAACTCATAAAAATTTGCAACTGCAATTGGGAAAATGGACTTACACCAGGAATTTACACATGTACATATCAGAAGAGATTCAGGCCTTTTCACAGTCTTGGGAAACTTTCTTTTCCCCATCCCAGAGAAAAAAAAAGACACATATTTGCAAGATAACAGCTCCAAAGGTTAATAATAAAGTGAACACCATCTCTGAAACAAATTAGAAAGCATAGTCAAACAGAAACCACCTACTGATTATTTGGCTTTTGCACATACTGACTAGTTGTATTGTCACATATCACTGTTTGGGAAAAGGAAGATATAATGCAACGCCAGATAAATTTTCTTGGATCCAGTTTCATATGCACCTAATATTCTTACAGTTTCATTCCCAACTTTTCTTTTTTTCAGATAATAATCTTAGCACGGTTTTTTGGATCAGAATTAATATGGCTTTAAGCACTGGATATTATATTCCCACACTGGGTCCTTCCCATGTCCCAGCCTCCATCTCTAATGCACAACAAATCACCCACTGCACTTCAAGAAGTAAAAGAATGACAAAAGACCCACCCAAATACAGTAATCTCTCAAAGAGAGTAAAATATTGAATGCACATACTGTTTAACCAGTGTTCTTTGAGTTTTGGGAGGTAAAAAGCCCGCCTTTTTCCTGTTACGTATTAGCCTGCTTACATAGGCTTGTCAGATATCTGTACAATTTTATTTACGTCTCTGTTTTAACAGACAGAATCTTTCCTTTTAGAGGTTTTCCTGATCAGTATCCATAGTCTCAGTCACAAACTGAGCTTTGGATTTAAGCAGTAATGAGTTTGTTGTAACACAGGATATAAAAAGAGGACACTGTTTTGCAATTAGGTCTACATACTCTGTCAATGTTTGCAGGCAAATCCCAATGAAGGGGGAAAAAGCCACACTTTTCAAATCCCTGCAGCTTGCTTACATACAAAATCCTTGTACGGCTAACATCATGCCTGCAGTAGCTCCTTTCAGTGCATATGGAAATAATTGACACTTTGTGTCTGAGTTCTTTTATGTGTTTTAAATTCTTCAAGTCAGAGCTTATCAAATCTCAAAATATTACAACTGTGCAATGACTGTAACGAAGCAGGTGCTGAAACCTTTCTTTCTTAATATACCTCAGTAGGAAGCAAAGTTTCCCATGTCAAATGTGAACTAGCTCTTTTAACACTAAAAGCACTTTCAAAAGTATTTTTCTGCAGCAATTGTAAAGAAAAACATCTAGGGAAGCTCTTCTTTGTGTATTCAGTCATAGGACATAATGTTCAGAATAAATTCTAATTATATTGGTGACTATGTTTTAAAACAAACAAAGAGGTGAAAGTCACCAGGATAAGAACAGGAGTTTAACGCATCTTTTAATGAAGGTGAAAATGTATTCAGTTATGAAGGACCCCTTATCATTACCCAGAATAACATGAAAATCGAGGATAATACAAGATCAACAATACTTTGAGGGATTTACCTCAGTAATTTAAGTACTAATGCATGATAAAGAACTTGTAAGAAGGGATACTTGCATATAAATTTGAGGAACTTACAGGAGAAAAAAAAAAAAAGGTAATAATCGACCAATCAGTTCTACCCACCCTACTTAAATTTAAGATTATTTTGAAAGTAACAGATTCAGAATTGCTGCTTAGTCCCTGTTCATAAAGCTACATTCAGCCTCCAGCTCAAAGGGGGCTCCTGGGTCCAGTAACTTCCATAGGACTTAATTCACCCAACATACATCTGGGATTTGGCTGCAATGTTCACAGGCAGATCTGAAGATGCCTTTTTGTACAACCTCATGGCACAAAGCATTTTATGAATTTAGGTAAGGTGACATTTAACACCTACTAGTAATGGAATCTGCCTCAAACAGGTTTTTCATTTCAATGAGGAAGTTTTCTGGGGTGAGAATAAATTATGTACGCTGGAGCACTCAGGTAAAACTGCATGTAAAGGAAAGCCAGTAGTCTGACATCAATTCTTTTAAATATGATTTCTTTAAGAAATAGATTATGTCTACTAAATGAACAGTGGATGATGCAAAGCCACCATGCTGATAGGCCAGGTTGGATGGGGCTTGGAGTAACTTGGTCTAGTGGAAAGTGTCCCTGCCCATGGTAGGATGTTAGAACTGGCTGAGCTTTAAGGTTCCTTCCAACCCAAACCAGTCTGTGCTTCTATGATGCTATGATAGTGCAAACAGGGCAGCTAGAATACAGGCATGGCAGTCAACTCGAGTTAATAGACAGTGTCAAGGGATGAGGTATACAATACCTCAGAGTCAGGGCTGTATACACTCTTGAAGTCTGAATTCATGTACCATCAGTCACTTGATGCCTTCTATACTATATCATATAGCCAAACCCCCATAAAAAGTCAATCGTTTGAGGCATACTTCCTCTAGTGTGATGTATGCCCAAGAACTAGGGAATAAAATCAACCCTGTCAGTTTAAAAAGTTACCAGCAGTCCTTGAAATTTCCTTTAACCTTGTTCCTTTCAACTACCACAATCATCATGACTCCATGATTAGGCCACTTTTATCATCACAAGCAAGGTCATGTCCTCTTTCAACAGAAGAGAAAGAAGTAACCAGCATGCTATGTTTCCTGCTTTCAGCACTGATTCTTAAGGTGTTATTATCTATTGAACAATTTTTACTGGTGTGCTAATGTTTTTGACTCCAGTGACTCACACAGATCTGTTTTATGATGTCGAATCACTCAGTTGTCTACACTGATAAAGATGTAGCCAGTCAAGATTTTACAGGAAATTGAAAAAATGCGTATCAGAAAGGAAAAAAACCCCCAAAACCTGAGTATTTTCCCAAGAGCAAATGGCAATACGAACAAGGTAATTTTATGAGTTCCCATAGATTGTACATTGTATCATTTTCAAAGGTAATTCAGAACTAGTCTAGCACCATATGCATGGTGTTTGTGCAGCTTCACTTTTAGGTGTGAACACATGCAGGATCATAACACTGGAGTGAACTGCTTCAAGCTTGTTTTCCGTAAGCAGTCCAAAGGGTTCCACAAAACAAAAATAACATACCAGCATGCTTAACAGATGCTAGAACTTCAGAAAAAGACTAAATGCACAATCAGAATATGTCAAAGTAACAGAACAGCAGAGATTAGGGACAGCACCAGTGGAAGAAGTTCATATTCTTCTTTAATTTCTGATCAAATATTAGTTTATTCAGTATTATGCAGAAGCTACGTACTTGACAAAACAGATAAAAGAATCAATGCATCTGTCTCATCTACATTATTACATTTAGGAGAGGAGAAGACTGATCAGAAGATGGAGAGACTTTAGGAAGACACCATATAAGATGCTCCTGGCCAGAATATATAACCATATTCCCATCATTTGTTATTGCACTATTAGCAATAACACCACTAACATTTCAAACATAAAAGACTTGTCTGAAATACACCTGAAGAGCAAGCTTCCAGGAAGTGTCCAGATTAAAGTCTTCACAAAACATCGGGTCCTGGAGACCGTAAATGTAGTTTTACATCAGCCTTCATTCATAAACAGAAATGTACTTTATGGAGAACTATGGTGTTTACCTATTTCACTTATGAGATACAATAGCATTGCTAGAAATTATTTCCCATATTTTCTTGCACAAAGTATATATATTTTTACTAATACTTACTATTACTCTTATAAAAATAGGGTTGAATAAGGGATCAAGGTTATACCGACATTTGAAGATTTATTACAGCAACCCTTCCCTGCTGATTTTATCAGGTTTTGAAAGATCGAAATGTAAGTTTTTTATCCTTTTTTTTAAAGTCATAGTTCTAATAAATCTAGATAGAATGAACCCAGAGAAATATTTTATGATGAAAAATAGGGACACTTGCCAATGGAAATGTTCGTCGTAAACTCAGGAAAAGAGTAACCTCACAGTTTCCTCAATACTGGGAAATTTAGAGAACCTGAAAACTCCCTCCCATGTTTCCTTTTCTGTCTTCAAGCACCAGAGGCCCTGAACATGACTGAACACTGCTGTTTCACCCTGATGTCACATCAAGAGAAGCGCAGGATTCAGCATTGAAGAGGTGTAGGAAGGTCAGAGCAGGTCAGTTACTATTATCTTCCCTGTTGCGAGGTGCTCATATATCTAGTCTGTCAGTGGCTTTTTGTTACTTTCCTAATCAGCACTGTCAGCAAAGCTTTTCCAGATTTAGTAGAGGGCATTAATGCAGTCAGGACAGTAGCAGCGATATGTGTTTTAACCAGCATTCACATTATGTAATGCAGAGATTTATCCATGGTAGTATTCCAGCTGTTGCTGCCATTCTGGAAGGGGCTTTATTACATGGAGAAAAGCCAGTATGTTTTATCTTATAATTGTAATAGTCTAGGAGAACTAACATGGTCATTTGCTACAGGTCACTTTATAAATAATTATTCCTGATGAGATTGTGGCATTGTACCTTGCAGACAAATACTCAATTATTTCTGATTCCAAGCCCTTTTTTTTTCTTTTTCACTTACATGGATGCACATCCAGAAAAGTCTTTTCACAACTTTGCTATTAAATCCTCTGCAAATTCATTCTCCCAATACTGTTGTTTCCAGAGTGCCTTGCTAGTCTATCCTACCTGATGGTAACAGCAAACACCTCTCAGGTCTTGCCTGTACTTACATCTTAGCCCCAGCCAACCATCTAAAAACCACTCATCACCTTTGTGTCTTCAAAAAGACTATTTATATGCTTCAAGTTGGGCATGTTGAATCAGAGACACAAACTGGGCCACTAATTTAATTTGTCAGAATATAGGCTAAACCCTACTTGTATGGAAAACATAAATATGTGTACTGTTTGGTCCATGTAATGCTAATAAGGAGGAGCATACGTTATGAATCGTACAAAAAAAGTACTCCGTTTGGCTTTTATTGAGAACTTGCAATGTTCTCAAGAGAGTTTACATAATTAGACAAACTAAAAACTTGCTTAGTCTGTTTCTTCTTGTTATTAAGTCATTATTTTAGTCCCAAAAGTAGTTGCTATGATTGCCATTCACTGGATGATACGAATTATTCAAATACTGGCATGTTTAAGACTGTCATCTCAAGAAGAGGCCCTTAATCAATCTCACATTGTTCAGAGGTTTGTAGCTCTGTAAAATTTCAACTAATTTACAGAGTATTGATTAAATGGGCATTATCTACCTGCAATTTTAGGTTAGCCAAGGAATGCTGCAGTTGTTTATTGCTGTTATGAATTCTTTCATATACTTTGAACTTGTGAATACTCTTCCTGTCTTAGGCATGTAATATTTCCCAGAAAGAACTGCACCAAAATGTCTAGAATATTTCTTAAAGTATCAAAGAATGTGTAAAGAAAAATGTCAGAGAAAATATCTGTATGCATTTCCACATATAAAACAGCTATTATCAATAGCTTGTATAGGCTAGAGAATAGAATGTTAGACTCAGACCACAAAAACAAATATACACTTTCCTTTTAATCCTACATGAAAATCCTCTTGTTTAGGGAAAAGAAGTAAATTCAAAAGGTACAATATTAAAATTATCATGAAAATATACTCAGGGAAAATTCTTGATGTGCCCATTGCAAATATTGGAGGTACTTCCTATTGTACCCTTTCCATTTGTTGTTAAAGCACTCTGGTAAAAACTGTGATGATAAATATGACCTGCTCACAAGCACAACAAGGACAACTTGGAAGAAATCCCATTCTGACTGCAGTGGGCTTTGTCTAGGTCCTATGTATCTTCTCAGACCAAGAAATGTCAAGGAGGAAGGGGATGTGCTAGAAAATTACAAGTCTGTTGCCCAGATGAAGAAACTATCTTTATTATTTTTAAATATTAAAGCTGAACCTGGAATTAAACCCATCCATTGAAAGATGGGAGCTAAAGTAAAATCTGGAATAGCAGGGAACATGCAGAAGATCAGACTTCCCTGGCATTGTGAAATGCCTACTGGAGCTTTTGCAATCATTACACATTCTCAGCTTATTTTAACACACTAGGAAACTAAATCTAATGAGTTCCTCCACCAGAACAAACCCAGTAAGTGAGACAGTGCTAGCAAATAGTGCAAAAGCAACCCGTGATGACAGTACTCCTTAACCACAGTTCACTACCCTGTCTTTCTATGCAGCTTATCTACAGAAATTGTAGTGCTTACTGCTGTAAAGGAAGATTAAGAGTCTTACCTGAAGAATGGTTCTACAATACATGGTTGACATGGGCTCTGCAGTGGGCAGACTTTCTTTCCTATGTAATCCTGGCTACATTAGCATTGGAAGATGCTGCATATCCCACTATTAAACAAGGTCTGGGTCTTTTGCAAGGAGTACATGAGGAACAAATGACACAGTAGATCTGTGCTTGCAGACTCCTGCTGAGTAACCACTTCTCATGCTATCACAGCCCGTAACTCACAAAGCAGTATTTAAATTTTCATAACACTCATCATAAAATACACATCTTTACTTCCTTGCTTCCTTGGTGAAGACAGTCCTAGACATCATATACCTACTAAAAACGTTCTTTTCCAGTAAGCCTGGCACTCATAGATGGCTTTATGCTGACCACACCATTATGTTGCTTTTCCCATGTATCTGCAAATACATTGACTAGTTAGTGCAGAGTCTTTTTAGTTGTCAGATTATAAAGGACCCAAGGCACTTTTAAAGTTCCAGCTGTAACTAGGAGTTCTGACTGATCTGGTAATGCTCATCAGGGAGGGAGAGGGGGCACATACTTACTTTGGCCTTCCTCTTCTGGTTGATACACCTGTAGAAGCCCTTCTTGTTATTCTTTGCATCCCTTGCCAAGTTCAGCTCCAGCTCCACCTTGGCCTTCCTGACCCCATGTCTGCGCAACTGGGCAGTGTCTCTATACTCTTCCCAGGATATAACTGTCCCTGCTTCCACTGCCTGTGTATTTCTTTCTTACCCTTTAGTTTGACCAGTGGGTCTCGATTTCTTCCACCTGGGGACTGAAAGCTCTTGTGCTCTGTGAAAAGTGTCCTTATAGATCCACCAGCTCTGTTCTGCTCCCTTCTCCATAAGGGCAGGTTCCCAGGGGGTTGTACTAACTCCTGAAAGAGCTAGAAGTTGGCTTTCCTAAAATTTAGGGTCCTGACTGTACTCTTTGGTTGTCTCACCTCCCTCAAGACTCAAACTCCACAAGTGCATGATCACTGCAGCCCAGGCTGCTTGCAACCTTGATATCGCAATCAATAAATTTCTCATTATCTCTTGAAATTAAGGCTCAATAGGCAAAATTGATAAACATAAAATGTCACTCTTCAGTAAGACTTTCCAGTCATTTTAAGTATGTTTGCACTTTTATTCAAAATATTTTTTCCTTCTACAGAAAAATGATAGGCAATATATTAGGTTTAAAATGTTAAATATTGCTTGGTTTTGCAATAGACAAAGAAAAACCCTCAAAATCTGAAAATTTTCATTGAAAGATTCAAGACTTGAACAATTTTAACCACTCATAGAATAAGAAGGTTATAAGTGCAATGTAAAATACACTCCTATTTTTCAGTCCACAGAATTGATGTTTCACTGAAATTAGAAGGTTTTTGAGATGACAAGCACACATCATCATTTCCAGGGGAGGTCAAGGACTATGAATTTACTTTAGCCCTTGTTTCTGCTGCAGTACCATGGTACTGGTGACTTCCCATACTTTCAACATGTATAAAACAGTAACTTTTCCCACCAACTGTAAATCACAGAGAAATACAGAGGTGGAGCCAGGGACCACATGCTTGCTTCTCCACAGCTATAGCTGTACTCTACTTTTCCCACCAACTGTAAATCACAGAGAAATACAGAGGTGGAGCCAGGGACCACATGCTTGCTTCTCCACAGCTATAGCTGTACTCTATTTTCACCCTGCAGATTGCTCTGCATTTCTCTGACCTACCTACACACATACAAACTCATCATATATGTACTGCTCTGGGGCCATCGGCACAAAGGTAAAGGTATATACATGCCTCTGTAGCACACAACCCCCCCCCACTTAATGTATTAGGATGTAATGAAGTAACTTGAAACAGACTTTTTCTAGAAGCCAAGCCTAGCATAAGAGTAACTGTAAGTGAGGCTTGTTTGCTTTACTGGTTTTGAAAATGAGAGTTTGCAACATAAAATACAACTTGTTTGACTGTCACACCTCAGCATACTATCGTTTATCATAGAATGACAGACTGGTATTGTATTGGAAGGGGCCTTAAAGCTCACCCAGTTACAACCCCCTGACATGGGCAGGGACACCTTCCACTAGACCACATTGCTCCAAGCCCTGTCCAACCTGGCCTTGAAAACTGCCAGGGATGGGGCAGCCACAGCTTCTCTGGGCAACCTGTGCCAGGACCTCACCGCCCATACAGGGAATAAATAGGCTCCCAGTTCTTTTGTTTTCTTGTCCATTTTCAGTACTTAAATTATATTTTTATCCTGTAAACTAAATGCATAGATGCTGAGGGAGCTAGCTGACATTGCTAGAGTTCACTGAAGTCAATGAACTTATGGCAGTCTTTGACTAGCTGAAGATCTTTTCTAATTCCTGCAGTTCAAAGGTCCTGTGTGGGGAAGTTTGGAGAGAATTCAATTGCACTTTCATTATTAGTTTCTTTTCTTCCCTGCCAAGTAAAACTGCCAATAAAAACATACTGCCAGTCATCAATATCCCCCACAGAAATCCTCCGATGACATTAAGCAAAATTTTGGAGTATTGACCAAAAAAAAAAAAAAGAAAGCAGACCTTTAATAGTTTTTTCAGCATTTAACTTTAGCAAATTAAGTCTTCCTATATGGTTCGAGTCATCTTACATGCTGACTCTGAGATTGTATTTCATAAGGTTCACTTGGTCACATTATACTAAGCTGAGAGCTATATTAAGTAATATTAAACATTTAATCTATGATGACAGGTAGTTTTGGAAGCTGATACAACAGTTCTCATGAATGAGGAAATGAACTTTGACAAAATGAATGGTTTGACAGATGGTAGTTTGCTTAGAGCTCTTACTAACAGACGTTTGAATGAATGTTCTGCAAGACCTCTGTGTATTTTGGGTTTTATCATTTTATTAGCAAATAGTTATCACCTGGTGTATACTTGCTCTTTGGAAGTTAGGATGTAGAATCTGCTGATTTTTTTCCTTGCTTTTTATTTTTTTTTTTTTTTTTAAGAAAAAAATCCAACACTACCCAACATTTTATTGATTCCTGCTTGAGGGTAAGAATGATGGAACTTAGAAAGTCCTCATTGTAAGAGCATTTTTTGTGTTTCTTAGTGATCATGATTAGGTTTGTGACACTCACAGATACACAATTAACCACAGCAGTACAAGGGATGGCAAACTCCCAAAATGTGAGGCTGAAATGCCCGAGGTGGGATTGAAAGCACAAGTGGTGTGGGAGACACTTGTGTAAAAAAAAACTTTAAGCCATAAATAAAAACATACATTCTACCCACCAGAAACATGATTCCAATATATTTAGGTGTAAAAAAAAAAAAAAAAAGAAAAAAGAGAAAAAATCCCAAACCCAACAGCATTCTCAGTAATCACTAAATAAAGTACCTACATGCCTTCTGGAGCAGAAACTAGAACTTAGATTCTCTCGAACAAGTATCCTCATCACTGTGCTGCACAAATCTGCTGGATTTAAACTATGTTGATGTAAACATCATATCTAAGAACACATTGATAATCTATTTAGTCCTCAGATAAATTTTTAGTGAATGCTTAAGGAAGACTCTCATCCTCTGTTTTCTCTGGATGAATGTTGCCATCACCCATGCAGCATGCTGACTCTGTGCACATCCTCTAAGACACTGGACACATCCATTCATTTCATGGGATGCCTAATTAATCACTGATTTCTGCTGCGGGCACAAGCTTTATAAGAACTACACTTTTGTGGCTCTAATTTTACTTAGCGGGTCGGAGCAATCCCAAGCATGAACTATAGGCTGAGGGGAGAATGGATTGAGAGCAGCATCAAACTGTACCATCTCAAAATATGGAGTTTCATCTGAACTTAAGCATGTAGTTTCAGAAAAGCCAGTTAGAGATCAAATGCTAGAATTAGAATGTTCTTTTCATATATTCTAAGTCAGACTTCTAGATTTTCGATTTTGAAAACACATTAACATTCAGAAGTTGACCCCTAAAAAAAATAAAATGCATGAAAGAGCTGGAAAGGGATTAATTATTTGAAGAGGGGAAAAAAAAAACCCAAACCAAACATTTTGGATATATTTGTATGCAATAAAAACTAGGTGGAAAAAGCTAACTACTCAACCTGAATGAAATTTATGTCCCATTTTTTGAGTGTGCCACCAAACTGAGCAGTCTAGCTGTTTTGTAAACGAATACTCCTCCTTCTCACAATAAGAAAATAAAATATTTGAACATTTTATTTAAAAACAATCAGTAACCATATTGATGTCTCTGGAGAAATATTTGCTGCTATTTTAATAAGCAATAGCAAAATAGCTTTTTTATTTTTCTGTTTAATAACTTACATTTCCGTACAACTGTCTCCAGTAACAGTTCAGGTGCTCAGTCACAGCTCCCACACAGTGGTATGATATGCAGTAATTAGTTCATTTTCTTAACATTTTCCAGATGTAAATTATGCTAAAATCTGCTCTTGGTGTCTGCTGATTAATACAAACCTTGCAAAAACATTTTCCATGTCCAAAAGACTGCAAAGTAGTAGCAGTCTCTGGTAGGACATTAAAAGTTTTACATCATCAGGTAGGGATCCTCTTCAGAATCCCATCTATCGTGTATCTGTCTCTGAGGTGAATATTCTTAGGACTGTCTGGTTCATTGACCACCCACCCACGCCCAGCCTGTCCTGAGTGTAGTGGAGGAGACACTGAAACTCTGCTGCGAGCTCCTTCTCCACTCCAGGCTTGCAATGTAGGTAGGGTGTCTTACTGGTTTGAGGCAAACTAACATTTAGGAAGGTTCATCTGTTGACCCAGGACCCGTTGAACTGGTATTATTTGAAGAATGAAAAGATCATACCTACTCCAAAAGACTAAAGATGCAGGACTATTATTTTACGGGACAATATTCACCCACCTTGCTCTCTCATCCCTAACATGGCTCCTCAACATGTATCCTTCCTCCAAAATTACTTATACATCTTAAATGTGTGACTTACTTAGGATTTTGGTACTGTAGGCCAGTCTTTGCATTGCTAGTTATACCAAATTTTTGTATCTTGTGTTCTTACATGATATCTTACAGTGCTCTTCATGACATTTCAGTTCATGCATTTTTGGCATATTCACCATGTCTGCAGTCTTTGTGTATCACAGGAATAATAACTGCAGTGATATTAAAGAGGGTAATATATTATGGAAGCAAAACTAGTTATGAATTGGGCAAAATCAGTTAAGAAATTTTAGGTTTGGGTGGTGAACCTGGGGGTGAACAAGAAATGCAGCGGCATAACCATGGATACCTAGGTTAGAAATCACTAGAGAGGAGTAACATTTAGAAGGTCCTGCTCCTGCCAGCAGTTTGTGCTACTGGTTTGCAGTTACTATGACTTTGGATATGGTAAAGAGATAATAGAAACATCAATCCTACCCTTGGGCATGTCTATTTTAATCCATATTATCTTGACAAAATACATATGAATAGAAAAGAAATAGATAAGCACAAGGAAGGAGCAAAGATGAAGTGAAATCAGAATAAAGAGAAACAGCATATTTCCACCATAAATACGCTGTTATATACCCATAAATGCAATAGGACAAAGGGAAAAGAGAAACCAGTGCTCTCTTAAAAAAAAAAGTTTTGACAAAAAGACTTTTTACCAGAACAAGGAAAAATTATTATATTGGACAACAAACATTTTAGTTAAATCACAGGAACAATTAATGAATAACAGAAGTGTGGGATTTTTTCTCCTTGTATTTGGAAACATGAAAAGTTAGTGTCACCAATAAAATGGTAAACTGTACACATAGGTGCTGTTCTATCACAGCCAACCTATGAGGAGAAACAGAGGTCAGCAGAACTTTAAAAGGCAGATAGGACTTAACTCTGACTTTAATTTGCTTTCAAAAACGTGGTCACTGACCCTTTAAATCACAAGGCAGTTACAAGCATTGTAGTGCCATTACTAATTACATGCTGAGAGTGTAAATTTGAAATGGCAATTTCAATTTTCAGTTCATTGGGAGAATGCAGGAAAATGAAATTGAATACTAATTAGCTCATATGTGTCAGACACCTGACAGATTGGAGAAAAAACTCTGCACTCATTACAAGTGAGTTATAAGCAAAGCACTCAAAACTTTCATTTGCCAAGCTGAATATAAATAAAGAAATTAAATGACAAAGAAAATTGATAATGATGGAAAAAGTCAAAAATAG
Organism: Nestor notabilis; assembly: GCF_000696875.1. Classification (NCBI taxonomy): domain Eukaryota; kingdom Metazoa; phylum Chordata; class Aves; order Psittaciformes; family Psittacidae; genus Nestor; species Nestor notabilis. The sequence continues at coordinate 4,447 of NW_009933058.1, read as the reverse complement.
CTACAGACCTGTACATAATAATACTTTATGGGACTTTGCCCATTATACACAGCTTCCTTTAGAATTCATCTCGCATTAGAAATTATAAGAGGGCAACAGGATACTGCTTCAAGTTGATTGCACTAAATGTTAGTTTCCATTTCCTAAAAATGCAGGTTCTGGTTTGGAACTTTCCACTTAATCTTTGCCAAACATTCACACCATTTTTCAGGACCCATCTTCTGGACCAGTGGCTTCATCATCAGACCAACATGGAAAAGGTCCCATACACAGAATCCTTACGTTAGGATCCGGGAACAAGCTGATGACATGATAAAGAAAGTAAAAACTCAGACTAGGTTGTTGTTAGAGGGAGCTTTTCTCCCACAAGATCAGCAAGAATGTAGCCTGAAACTTAGCACAAATCAGAGTTACAAAAAGTTTGTAACTTTCTACAAATACTTCTGAACTATCTCCCTGGCCACTAGAGAAGCAATCCAAAAATAAGATACGGGCTTTCTGCTTCTCCTCTTCTCTCAGCAGAAACTGTTCACCCATACAAGGGTCAGGCACTGGCTGTCTCTTAGAGGGTATTTCATACTTGAAATACAAGTATGGTTCTCTGATGTAAGGAACTACTATGCAGTGCAGAAAGTGTGAGTCTGTGTAGGTCTATATTCTTGCCAAATCAAAACAGGGCTTCTGCAGAACACTAAAAAGCACTTTTTCTCTACAAGTATAATCTCCCTGAAAAATTTTAGTCTTCTGAATATTAAAAATAAAAAATAAAAATCCTCTCAAGATTTAAATTTCTGTTTTTAAATTATGAGGAGTATTTTTTATTTTTGCTTTGAACTAAAAAAGAAGATAAAAACTCAGCAAGTTTTGTGAAAATTATAGTCCGGTTTATTTTTCAAGGAAAATTAGAAGGAAAAGAAGGGAATGCTAGGTGCTTAATACAAATTAATCATATCAATTAATCAGCTTCTAGAAAGTCCTTACATACTGTAGCTGTCAAATCTACAGAATAACCTGCATGGGAATGGCATTTCCCAGATTAGGTCATTAACTCCAAAAAAGAACAAACTGTTCAAACCTAACACCATGGGCTGAAATTTGTAGGCACATTTTCTCCAACCTGCTTTGCATGTAAGAGCAAGGGTAAAACTTCCCTGGGAGCCAAATCCAAGACAGACATGGCTCTGGTCTGGGTAGAACCTGCACACCCACCTAATAGCTGCCTCTATGGTGCCAAGTACAAACGTGGAAGCAACATATACCATTACCTATCCTCCTCCAGTTCATCTCCTAGTAAAGATGTATCTAGGGGGCCAGTGCTAAATGATTTTGAATTTTTTCTGCAGCTTATCTAATAAAGCCCACACCCTAAAGCAGCCCAAAAGCTATTGTAATACGTTTTCATTATCCATTACTTACATTAGCTTCCTACTCCTGTTTAAGTCCCTTAGCGTTATTCTTTCCAGTTCTTTTTCAATGTATAAATTTTACAGACTTACTAACCCCTCTGGTCTTTATGGAAGAAAACTGATTTAAGATGCATTGAAGGGCCTTTGTGTTTTCACTCTGCAGTGAATTAACAGTCACGCCAGTTTCATTTTTCAGAACTGACAGAATTCAGCACTCTCACCACACCAGTTTCAGAAAACTTCATCAAGCAGTGTTTTCTGCCTGCTCTCCAAACAAGAAGAATGAACAAGTAATCCTATATGCTTTTCCCCCATATGTTTGGGAACTGCTTAGAAAATTATAAATAGTATTCAGTACAAAAACTTGAGTATGAGCAAAAGTGATGCCATGTACACAAATGTAACTTCAAGAAGAGTATGTCTGACATACCCGAGGGATGTATGGACAGTTCAGCTTAGTGCTGGTAGACAATATGCTCAGGTACCATCTTTTGCTACTCCTGTGATGGGTTCACTGGGAGGGAAGCACCCCCTCCACATACTGGCCATATTGGCAAAATACATTGGAAAACAAAAGGTTTTCCCAGAAGTATTTAACATCACCTTTATTAACTAACAGCTAGAAATGCTAAAGCTTAGCCCAATTCACGAATCATGAGAAGAAAGCAACATAAACATAAAAAGTGGAAACAATTACTAGATGATCATTATCTCCATTAAAATACAGCCACAGGACTTCATATTCACTGCTTAGGGACTTTAAGTGAAGTAATTTGCTAGGTGCAGAGAAATCCAGTCCTCAATAAAAGCACTGCCACTTGAATCATTCTAGCAATAACATCCTTGAGTGGGAATGAAAAAACATGTATTTTCAGCCCCATGGATGAGGTTGAACTAATAGCTATTTCAAATTTAATTAAGACAGTTTTTGTTACCTCCAGCATGATGCACACAGTGCTTAACCTGTGTGCCCAGAGCAGGTCTGCAGAGACAACAAAATATTCCTGTGGGCTCTGGTACAGCCAAAACCACATAAAAGCACTCCAAAATAATGTCCAAGGAAAGCTGCACGGGTCAAAGTATCCCTACCAAGAGGTATTGCTGAAAAATGTGACTAAGGACCCAATGAGCAATGTAATATATGTGGAAAGCAGATTCCTTGAAAAGAGTCTTTCTAAGTTTGCTTCCATGGTTTAGAGCCACAATGGAACATATGAACACGTTTTTTAGATAAAAGGATTTGTGCATTTGTAAAGTCAAGATTATTACTGTTTTGCAGCTAAATAGTGCCTTTTGGTCTGAGCCTTGTTTCTGACGGTGAATAAGAATCTAGCTGTGAGTTTACCACTTGTCTTCATCAGTTTCTTAAGTGACTCTGTCAACTGAATCAAGGAGATTTTTTTCCTCCTCAGCTCCATCTGTTACCTGAATCCATGGCCATCTGTCATTTTCTGCAGCAGTCCAAGCATTCACAAGACCCTTCTTATTAAGCCGTGCATAGTACGGATACCACTTCTGGAGTCCGAAAAGAGCTCGATGAGTGGATGACGCAGTAATTTGTTGGTTTGACACAATTCCTCCTTCTATTCCTAGTGGACCAGAGCATTCTGCAAATGGAAACAATAAAATAAATGAATCGAACTGAAATTATCAACTCTTCTGAGTCCCAAGTGGCTGTAATTGCAAATAACATACAAATAGATCCAAAATGTCATGTCAAATACATTATTAGAAGAGACTTAAGACTCAAGTAGCACCTGCTTTCTGCAGAATTTAAAAAAAAAATAGCTTGTAAATAACTATTCCTATTTCAAAATTAATGAAATAGATCAAGCTTTCAATTTCTTTAAGTTTGTTGTATCTGAAGAGTTGTGAGTTTGGGTTGTTTGGATACAATGACAAAATGATACTGAGATTCAAGTACTGAAAAAAATGCTATAAGCAAATTTAAAAGTCTGCAACTAAAGATATGCTTTGTGGGTCAACTGCACTTCAGCAAATCTGAGCACAGCAGGAGAGATGTTTACTTACACTTCAGATTTTCTCAAAAGCATGGCAATGCTTCACCTCAAGCAGTACCCAAGAATGAACTCTGAAGTGGTACTGCTACAAAATCCTTACCCCGTGTGGGCAGTAAGTCACAAATAATTAAATTCCACATTAATACGAAGGTACAGAGAAGAGAAAGTGACCAGTGCAATTTGCTCCTCTCAGGAGAAGCTGAGGTAGGGATATGGGAGTCACTGGCAATACAATCCTCAGGCACTGATAATGGAGACAAAAGTTACATCGCAGTTTTAAGCTGATTATGGAGCAAGGGCTGTGGACAAGCACATGCTTGTGCCCTGGAAAGATAAACGAAAGACCCACACAGGTGGGGTTCTGAATGTGTTCCTTCTTAAAGGCAAAAATTGGCTTACCTCCAGGATATGAGTAAATGAAATCTTGGCCCCACTGAAATTAATGACTAACTTGCAACATAAAAAGATTTCATCCACATTTTTAACAGTCCAGGGAGCTTACACTAGAACCTAAAGTCCTGGTGCTACTTTTCTGTGTCATGTATCAGTCAACTAGCTGGCAAATGAAGTTGCTCGGCCACTGTCCATAATATTTGAGAGGTCATGGCAGTCAGGTGAAGTTCCAGACGACTGGAAGAAGGGAAATGTAACCCCTATTTTCAAGAAGGGAAAGATGGAAGACCCAGGAAACTACAGATCAGTCAGTCTCACCTCTGTGCCCGGCAAAATCTTGGAGCAGATTCTCCTGGAAAGAATACTGAGGCACATGAAAAACAACGAGGTGGTTGGTGACAGACAGCATGGTTTCACTAAGAGGAAATCCTGCCTCACCAATTTGGTGGCCTTCTATGGTGGGGCTACAGGACTGATGGACAGTGGCAGAGCAGTTGATGTCATCTACCTGGACTTGTGCAAAGCGTTTGACACTGTCCCACACGACATCCTTGTCTCTAAATTGGAGAGACATCAATTTGATGGATGGACCAACAGGTGGATAAAGAACTGGCCGGATGGCCGCAT
>NW_009933057.1:0-2940 GCF_000696875.1 Nestor notabilis | reverse complement strand
TGCCTTGCAAAAGTCCAGGTAGATGACATCAACTTCTTTGCCGCTGTCCATCAGTCCCATAGCCCCATCATAGAAGGCCACCAAATTGGTCAGGCAGGATCTCTCCTTAGTGAAACCATGCTGGCTGTCACCAACCACCTCGCTGTTTTTCATGAGCCTCAGCATTCTTTCCAGGCCAATCTGCTGCCAGATTTTGCCAGGCACAGAGATGAGACTGACTGGTCTATAGTTTCCTGGGTCTTCCACCTTCCCCTTCTTGAAAATGGGGGTTACATTTCCCTTCTTCCAGTCATCTGGAACTTCACCTGACTGCCATGATTTTTCAAATATGATGGACAGTGGCTGAGCAACTTCATTTGCCAGCTCCTTCAGGACCCATGGATGGATTTCATCAGGTCCCATTTATGTAACACTTGGAACGATTCCAAGTCCAAATTACTATCTCACTATTTAAAACACTTATGTAGGGACCAGTGTTTACAGAGTGTAAACATTTTAGTTTACCTTTGGTATCAAAGTACTGATGGTACACTTAAATCCTTTACATCAGCACAGGGTTTCAAAAGATGAATGTTGTGTTAATTAGGCTTTCTCCTTTCTTTCTTCTCTGAATTTTATTGATGTGGGTGAAGAAATTACCCCCAAGAAGACTTATATGTATCTGTATGGCTCCTCAAAATTTACCTTAGTCAACTTTCAAGAACAAAGATAAAGTGAGTGCTTTTTAAGTGATTTACAAATGTACTGACTTCAGTGGATTTTCAAGCCAATTTAGATTTTTTAAAATAATCTCCTACTGGGACCATTTTCTTGTGGTGTTGCAAGAGGCTGGACTTTGAGTTCAAGTCAACCTGCAAAGAATACTAGCATTTTACCCAAATGTCACCCTTCTTGTTAATGTTATTGTTTTATCTGGTCTATTTAAACAAAATAACTCTTCACCATAAATATCTGAAAGACTTCATGCCAAGCAAAACATACTTAGGTTCTATATAATTGATTTACATGTGCTTAATAAATATATTTTAAAAACTTTCCTCAAGGTAGAGAATGGTGAAATAATCTGAATTCTGCTTATAAGACGAAACCAGTATTTCAAGATTAATGTACATGGTCCAAGAAATCTTTGCAGTGGTAGTTAAAATGAACATTGCTATTTTTCTATTACAGCCCTTTCCTAATACCTATGTATGTATTTTGGTTTATATCTTTCAGTTACTGCTCTTGCTGTGAAATCCAAAAGATTTAGTGATACTTTATTATAATTTTCCCCTAGTATTTTCCTTTTCCATCTTACAAATCCTGGGACAGTTTCTTCAAAGACTTCACAGCTGGAAGAGGTATTATACTCTTTCTTAATAGATACATTCACTCATGGTTACTGGTGTTTTACTCTCGCCATTTTACTCCTGCCCACCAACGTAGAACAGTCTCTATCATAAACACCATCTTGCCTTCAAGATGGCCTTCTCATAAATTGCTCTTCAATTGCCTCAGCTGACTGGGAGTGATTACTAGACGGATGTTGCACATAGATGTTCATAAGCAAATGCCTTCTGCAATGCTCTCCCAGTCCAGTAAAGAGAAATGTATTTTTGTCAGTGGTGCTCTCAGTTTGGCTAGGCGTTTCCCACTTCTGAGGACCTCCTGCACTTCATCCAGCTCAGCTAAACAATGAATACATATCTTTGGTAAAATTCTAGAGTCAGTCTTCACTACTCACCATGGCTTTTGGTTATTAAAGGGTATTTGTCCATTATTTTCTAACATGAAGGTAATACTGGCATTTAATAACAGCATGGTTAAGCATAAGAAAGCAATGACAACAGCAGTTATAACAAAAACTCAGTTAAACCACAAGTGTTTGCATGTCTAATGCTCTTTTTTATGGCTGAAGTGTGATAGTTATTTCCAAAACAACATATCTCTGAATCAGATAAACAGTTATTTCTTAGAACAATGACCTGAGCTAATCATCTTGGCTGTATTTCCTAGGCAGTCAAGATACATCAATTTCTAAAGCTTTTTCTTGTAGAAACAGTGCACGATTTTACCTGGAAAGGTGCTCTGTCTGTAGTTACAATACGGATTAGAGATCAGAAAGCATGCATTCGGTCTTCAATAATATTTCATCATATAATTATTATCTTATTGTGTGCTTTGCTTTCATCCAGTGCTGGGGTGTGTGTGTTTGTGTGTGTGTCCTATTTCAACTGTCTTTCTGAATGGAACGCATGTACTTTTATCATTGTTTCTGTAAATGGACTCTGCTCATTATCACAGAACTTTAGCTATACAGAACCTGATTTGAGTAATTAGTTGAGATAGTCCTGGGAAGATCTGTGTGCATCACTGTCTTTACCTGGTTATCAATGTGGTGCAAAAAGAGATATCCTAATTGTTGGAAGGCTAGAGGGAGGGAAATGCTGTGTTTCCTTTGATAATATCCAGTGCATTACTGTTTTTCTAACAGAATGCATATCGAAAAATGAAAAAAATGTGAATACTTTTGGGTTCCCTTTGAATGAAGAAGACATTCATGCTGTTATTGGATAGAGGAGTAGCTTTCAATATGCTATTAGACCTCTAAGGACACTTATGGGGCTTTTGGGTTGACTTCTGTAAACATGAATTTGCAGCCATTATGAAGACACTCTTCTGAGCCTTCCTACTGTTAGGTGTGCTAGTCCCAGCTTTGTAAGCCGAATTTTCCTTCCGTAAATATTAGCTGAATATTCACAGTGTACAATGGTGAAAGAACCCATAGATTTCTCAGGTCTTTCAGAAGCATCTTACAACTGGCTTGGCACACAGCTCTTTGGATACCTTTCCTCTTTTTAAAACCATGTGCATCTGACTAACCAAAGAGTCACCTAAAATGGGGAGAGCCAGGGAATTAGTGATGTGGCAATGTGTCGTGGTTCAAGCCCAGCCGGCAAC
>NW_009933056.1:0-2042 GCF_000696875.1 Nestor notabilis | reverse complement strand
CCGCTGGGATCCGGCGGCGCAGGAGCCTTTGCGCGGTTCTTGCGCCTGTGATGAGCTACAGACCGCGAGCAGGGGTGCTGAGCGGCGCTGCGCACCCCGGGAAGCGGTGCGAGCGGCAGCAGATGCTGCAAGGCGGCAGGAGGACAGGGTTGAAATGCTGCGGGCACCCCAGAGCTGTACGCACAGAGGTCCTGGTGTCCAGCAGAGAGCAAAGGCACAAGCAGAGCCTTGTATGGCTCCTGCACCGACTACAGAACACGCAGCGTTTGCATTTCAGGACTAGGCAAAGCCCTTCCCCTGGTTTGGGGCAGGATTTTACCCCCTTACATGCTATAGTAATGCTAATTCCAAACAGCATGAAGCTAGCAGAGCCCTGGCTCGCTTGAAGCACATTCCCTTCACTGTGTATTCTGCACAGCACTGTGAATCTGGCCTTTAAGCCCTTCCTAATGTAAAGAGAAATCAGTGGAACTTCCCCGTGGGCTGCAGATGGAGGCTGCCTTGAAGCAGTTTGCAGCATGGGTTGAAGTTACTGGGGTCGTGTCCTGAGTATTTAATCTGGGTCATTTGCTGCTTAATTGAACCCGGGGTGTCTGTGTGTGCATATCTGCACCAAGGGAAAACACAACACAAGCACCACAGCCCCAAATGTTTTCACAACCTGCAGTGTCCTGCAGCATCTGGCAAGAGTCCGGCCTCTCGGGGGTTTAGGTGTTCCCAGTTTTGCCTGTACTTTGCAGAGAGCAGGGCTGCACACAGGAAGGGATGATGTCCTGGGCATCAGTTGCCTGCCCTCTTCTTAACTCTGAGGTCCCCAGAGCACGGGCTGCTATGTACGGATGGGTCTTAACTGATGGTCCTGTGGCTACAGCAGAGCCCATACACTTACAGGAAAAGAAAACATAAGCCAGGCATGGGCTGCAAATAGAACAGTCCTTTCCTAAGCTCTCCCAGCCTTTGGCACACTGGATTGAACAGTCTTTGACTCCCCACCCCAAACCTCATACACACAGAATCAGGCTGGTTTGAATTCGAAGGGACCTTAAAGCTCCTCCAGTTCCAACCCCTGCCACGGGCAGGGACACCTTCCACTAGAGCAGGTTGCTCCAAGCCCCTGTGTCCAAGCTGGCCTTGAACACTGCCAGGGATGGGGCAGCCACAGCTTCTCTGGGCAACCTTGTGAAAACTCCTCCTACGTTGTCTTGGGAAGAGCTGCTCCGTTGTACCCGGAATAGAGCTGTGGCTCTCGGAGCAAGCGTGGCTCTGTGATTGTGTTCATGCCATTGACAGCAGTTAACTTTCTGGCAGAAAAACCTTCCCTCATTTCACCTGGAGAACTCTAAACCAACTGCTTTTCCTGCAGCTACAAAACACGTGTTGCAAAACTCCTAAGCACTTTTAATTAATTAGCCCCATTTCTCAAATGTAAAACAAATCCTCATTTATTTCCTCCATGACTGTATTTTAAGCCCAGACACCACAACTCTGAGCCCTTCTGTTTTCTACCTGGGAGGCTTTAAAACTGAATTTTTTCTTTTCCCTAAGGATGTGCCATTCACCCTCCTTCCCTGCAATGAAGTCAATGTCCCACTCACCTCCAGGTTTCACTGCTCCTACGCCAGCCTGTTCCCACAGGATCCAGTGTCCCAGACGACTGCTACATCCTTTTCAAGGCAGTTGGCACACTGGCTGGTTGTTCTTGTGCTCAAGCACACAAAGTGTTGGAGAAGAAATAAATCCTGCCTCCTCCCTTAGCTCGTCCTTCTGTAAATCCTTCCCCACAGCATGTGGGGTTGCTGAAAGCCCTGGCTGAGAGCAGAGCCCCAGTGTTGGCATCCTCCAGAAAAAATAGGAAACAGTCCTTCTCCCATAATTTCGCCTTTTAATTAAGGAAATGGGAAGACTGACTGTGGGGCGATGAATGAAAAAGAATTTAGAAATCACTTGAGAATCCCTGGCAGAGCATGTGAGATCTCTCATGCCCCATGCAGGGACTGGAGGCTCCTCCATGCTTCTGGCCTTGAACACTGCCAGGGATGGGG
>NW_009933055.1:0-793 GCF_000696875.1 Nestor notabilis | reverse complement strand
GTTCCCCTCACTGCACCCCTTCTCTGCTCCCCTTGTCACCCCCAATTTGCCCTTGTGCCCTCTCAGGTCAGTACGAAGCAGGGGGCAAGTGGGTTTGGGAGCCTGAGACACAGCACACAGTGTCTGTGCACTGTGGGGTGTGTAGACAGATGTGCATCTCTGTTATCATCCACTCCCATTCCTTCATCCTCTTTGTTAACGCTCCCGTTCCTTCTTTCTCTTTGTTAATCAAGTCTTCCCTTTAGTTATTTTTTACAATGTGATTTCCAGATCCTATTCACAAATGTCCCTCCATATACACGATTTCTGGAGAATAATGCAGCTGCTGAGACTGCAGTTGGTGCTTAGTGGTTGAGGAGTTTCTTATAAAAATATAAGCCAAAAGACACATAATGCAACCTACTGGGAAAGCAGAGTGTTCATGGCAATAGGCCAGGAGCCCCCCCTCTGAACAAGTCCCTCTAGTCCCTAAAAGTGGAGGTGTGGGATGTGCTCATCGTGCCTTCGGTGATGCCATTGTCAGGTTTTGCTCATGTCTTGAAAAGAAGCAGCGTGAAAGGCTAACCCAGGACTATGGTTTTCCTAAGGCCTTAGTCTGAGAAGTGTTCCTTGGAAAGTGATCGCAGTCTCTGTGTTTTGAGTCTTGTGCTTGAAACAAGCATTCACAGCAGTCTCGCTGAGGAGTAGAAAAGAGAAGCTAAAAACCAAGCCAGCACTCACAGCTCATGCAAAACCCATTTGAACTCACGTGAATTCCATGTGGTCAAGTTAATTCTACCTTGTACTGTCTCAT
>NW_009933054.1:45187-74799 GCF_000696875.1 Nestor notabilis | reverse complement strand
TTTCCAACCCTAACTATTCTATGATTCTGCCCCCAGTTCCTGATAAGCTGAGAAACATACTTTCACTTTATTCTTTTCTCATGTTATACGGTGGACACAACAATAACATTAGTAGAACCATAATGCTCAAGCAAGGCAGGGAGTTTTGCTTTATATGCAGATGATTTCATTGGTGAGGTATCTGTCTTTTCCCTATTTCATCTATGTTGTCATGCTTCCCTTAATACATGAACCCTTATCCAAATGCTCCAAGGCAGTTAGAAATGGCTGCAGTAGGAAGCTAAAGATGAAGCAGTAATGAGGTCCTGTAGTGTACTGCGGCTAGAAGCCTTTGGCAACACTTAGGGACAAAACTGAAATGCTCATGGGGGATGTTACCTCCAGCCTCCTCTGTCCATCAGCATGAGATGTTCCCAGATTGTCCTGCATGCCCACATATCCTGGGTCTCCAACTAGCATCTTAAAAGTAAGAAGACAGAGTAACTCAGCAAATCAATATCAGATGCAGATGATTCAATAGCACAAGAACTTCCTGAGTGTTGACCTTAAGTAGCTGGTGGCCTTTTTCTTTCCGTGTTCATCTGGTGGCTACTGTGGCATGGTGCTACTTGGCTGTACTCTGCAGGTAGAGCTTGGCCACAGACCATTGATTGAGGAGCCCTGTCCATTGTGCTCAGCTATGAGAAGCCGCCTGCCTTGTATATCATACCTAAATATATCTCACACTTTGCCAATAAAATGCCTCACATACCTAAGACATTGTAGAAGCAGTAATATTATATATGTTCCTGTTGATAGAAACATTGCTATTAGCAGTTCAAGGAGTCCTTGTAGGGACTTGTCCTGAGCACACCCCTATCAGGGATTCAGCCGGTAGCGGATGGGGCTGCCTTGACCATGTCAGGAACTGCTTCCTTTGAAGGCTGCCTCAGCTAAGGCTCCCAGCCTCAGCCTTGCTGCCTCTTCCTGCAGCCATGCCTGACCTTGATTTCCTTCTACCTGGCCCAAATCCCAACACCCCCCACAATGGGCCCACATCCTGGACCATTCTCAGCCCAACCCTGTCCCCAGAAAGGTGCCCAATACCTGGGGTGGGGGCTGCTCCAGTGCTTCAGCTGCTTTGCAGCTGTCTGTGGGTGGGATGGGCCCTGGCTGCCAGGCTCTGCCCTGACAGACCTCATAGGCAACCCCTTCTGCCCCTGGGGAGCCCAGGAGAGCCCTGACTGTGCTATCTCACTCTTTCTTGCTTCTCTTCATCTCTGGATGATGCCTAGTTCCTTACTGGCAATTTCAGACCCTTTTTCACTGGCATCTCTTATAATTCTTCCAGGCAGCATTAAATAGCACATACTTGCCCCATTCTTCCAGTTAAACAATAGCATTCATCTTTACATAGAGATATCTTTTAGGAAAGAAACACAAAACCAAAAATTATTACAAGTGAAATACTTGGCAGTGATAGAGACAATTCTGTACTTACCAGAGAGTACTCACTCTCAAGATGTGATTTACAAAGCAGAGATAGCCAGCAGAAAAATCAGGAAGGTGAATGCCATGTTTCTCAGCTGGTAAATGATGAGTGGTCCTGGACCAGGCTCAGGAAGCGAGAAGTGTTGACTGCTTACAAAGCACAGTTCGTTCACTGTGACTGATTGCACAGTGTCATCATTTGGATTAGGTGAGCAGGAATACAAGACTGGCCTAAAAGCTTTTTAGTCATGATGGAAAAAATGCACATAATGATCAATATTAACCACACATCTCTGGAAACTTTTTCAGCATCCTCATATTACTTGAGGTGCAGGCTTTTGAGCAACTTGTGGTACTCCCATGATTCTTCTAAAACATTCCAGGCACTGCTTGTGTTCATAATTTATTGTTAGATAAAAAGGCAGCTACAGATTCAGATCAACTGTCTTGAAATCCTGTAACAGTAGGGGAGAAGGACTTAAGATGGCAGAATTGGTGTCACAGGTCTCATTAAATGCCAGCAGTATTCAGACTTACTCTGATTTTCACTGTTGTTCAGGAACTTTGTGGGCCTAAAATGGGACATAAGCTGATTCCGAAAAATTTTGCTCCAGCTGCTGCTCAACCTTGTAGGGCAGGCAAACTACGGAAGCTGTCGAAACCTCCCTGGGTATCGCAGACATCCCTGAGGAAATGTGGGTATCTCAGTGCCCGGCTCACTGTGATCAGAATAAATGAACAAAACCTCTTTGCTTAAAAAGCCTAAGAACCTTAAGGGCTCAACTCTGTTAGGTGAAGCACACATCACGCATACCTAAAGGGTCTTTAAAATACACAATGGTGGCTGAAACTTTCTTTTAAAACCAATGTCTTTTATGTAATGCCCAACAAAACAACAAGAACAACAACGAAGCCCTACAAAAAAAAAAAAAAAAAAACACCAAACAAAACAAACCAACCCACCAAATCAAAAAAAACAACCAGACAAAACAGTATGTGGGGTTTTAGTCTCCTCAACTACATAAAAAAATTAAAATCCACAGTGAGGATTCAAAACACTGATCTAGGACAATAAAAGGTAGAGTGCAGTGGCTGTGGAGGGGAGAGGAATCCTCCACTACACACCACTGTTCTCACCCTTTCCTTTAAAACCTGTTCTCCCAGCAATCTGAATCTTCATGCCAAAATAAAGCATACAAAAGGAACATAGTCCTGCACTCCTGTGAATTTTGAACTTCATAAGCAATGTTGTGGTACTGTTCTCTTCTGGTGGGAAAAATAATAATAAAAACCATTAAAAAATAAAATGGGATAGTAGAAAGCAGAGAAAAGCAAGCAAGTGAACTTTATGTGCTTTCTCATAGAACATGCCAACATGATGGGTGTAATGTGTCATGCAGCACATAAGAGAGAGTTGTCCTTTAGAGTTCAAGAAAAAAGGGGCAATGGTTTCCTTAGAACAAGATTCTTGCAGAGGATGTATATGAATAGGAAAATTACAAAACTAAATTCTTAGCCTACTTGTTCAACTTGTCTGAAGTTATTGTGCAAACTCTAACAACGTTTGTGGCTTGCTGAGTAATTTCCCAACATAGCTTTTTATTGCTGTTACTGAACTATTCAGAAAAGTTAAAAACGTTGTATTTTCTTTGTGATTGTAACAAATTTTTAACAGATAACTGGCAACCACACAGATCTGTCACTTCAGGGAGGATGAGTGTTATAAGGTCTGTTAGACTGAGAGGGTAGACTTTATCTCCTAACTTAACTGTCTAAAAATTAATTCTTAGACTTCTGCCTGTATGCAGGAGATAAACAATAACACTTCCAAATTATAACTGATCTCACTTACCTTAGACATGAAACTCAGGACAGGTTGAATCAACCTCTGAAGATATTTGTCTGTTGCACTAACAGTGTAGGGAGCCTATGTAAGTAGTTTAGGCCAGATGTTTAACTTTTAAATGGGTAAAGTTATATTCAACTAATCCCATACAGAATGTTGATTAGTTGTATTTGACATTAGATTAGGGTCATGCTAGTGTATCTGTAAAACTAGTATCCATATAATGTTCCAACATATTCACCACACAAAAATCTTTTCTTTATGAAAACTAAAGTGAAATAATTTTCAAAGTAATTTAGGCACTTTGAATTACACCTCTTTTTTTGCTCTCTCTACCACGACTTCTGCTATGAACCAAACTCAAAAAACACTAGTCAGGAGAGGTCTTTGCTAGTTTCAAAACAATTTCATCCAAAGGTCACCTCAAGTTTTCAATGCTATTCTGATTTTTTTCCCCTTGAAGATTTTTTCCTGTTAACTTCCTCTGCCCTACCTGCGTATGTTTATTTCATATGCTCCATACTCTGTGCTGTCTGTCCTCTCTTGTTTGAGTCAACAGCTCTGATCCCTGTGTGTGTCCCATATTTTATTTGCTTACTTTACTGAAAAATACATGGTTCACCACTCTGGTAAAGATTACTTAAAGATTTTATAGGTCTATAAGTGTAGTGAACCAATTTTGCAGTAGTAATCCATGAAGTTGTTATAAAACACAGTATGAAAGGAGTTCTTTTAAATTAGTTGATTTTTTTTTCCCCCAGAAACTATGAAACAAAAATGAAAAGAAGCCAAAGAGGAATTAAGAGCTCTAAAATAGCAATTTGAAATGCATTTTTTCTCACAGGAACAGCACAGGAAAAGCAACAAACAAAAGTTCTTCAACATTGTTCATACAATTTGTCTTATTTGGACCTCAGTGCAAGTCTGCATGTCTTTAAGAACCTACATAGCCTCTTCGAGGTCAGTAAAAGTATTCATGTCCCTGAATTTAAATGCATGCTGTGGAGTGTATGGTTTTGTTTTGTATTTCAGTAATAGCCAGCACAAGTTGCTTTGGTCTCTTCAAGAATTGTCATGTGATGAGATCATAAATGCACAAATATTTTTTGGTTAGAAGGGAAAGACATTTTGCTCCAGAATAAGTGGTTCAGAGATTTGATTTACATATTTGTCTGGTGGTGGTTATCATTGGAAAACATCAGACGCATGAAGGCTTTGGTAGCAGCTACATACTTGGAAAGCTAGAAGTACAAGCCATCTATTGTCACAAAAAAGTGAAAAGACACTTTTCACTTTTTAAAGTGGTAACAGTCACAGATAACCAAATTTGTTTCTTGTAACTTTTCAATGCACTAATGTGTGACAGATGTCAGCAACACTGCTTAATTTCGCTGTCAGCCAAGATAAATATTTTTGGGATGAGCTTCACAGAACAGAGGAACAGAAAATTGTTTGGAAATATTATGAAACTAGAAAATGAAAGATGATTAAACAAATCTCAGGCCTTTGTAATCTGTTCAAAGATAAGATCCAAAAAAAATCATTTAAGCACACAAATTATCATTGATGTTCTTAACTCCAGGATAAAGAAACAAACCCTCTCTGGCTTCCTGAGGTGCCTAAAGGACACAGATGGTTGCATTATTTTGTTTGTTTGTTTGTTTAGGGGGGGTTGGGTTTTTTTGTTTTGTTTTGGGGTTTTTTTTTCCACAAAACTTCCTTAAGTAGTTAAAGTGGTGCTGCTTTCCCTGTGAAGAAGAGCTGCCCTGTTTGCCTGGGTAGAGCATGGCACCTTTCCCACTGTAGGGTCTACAGTCCTACACAGTAGGACTACCACCTACCTCCCCAGAGCTACCTCATCCAATACACAATGAAGAACCAAATGCAGAGAAACACGTGGGAGATGGAGGTGGAGGAAAGGATGAATATTCTTATGGTTAGGATACTTCTCAAGGTATGGGGAGGCCCAGCCTACATTTCCACTCCAGGGATTCATATTAACAGCTGCTGTCTCTAGGGGGAGTGCTCTAACTAACTGGGCACACAGTCCTTCAGATGTTTGAGAGAATGCTCCCCAGAGCTGCTGTCAAAACCTGTGGGCATGAAAGTTGTGGGATACGAAGGAGAGCAACCAGCAGGGAGCCCTACCACAAAGCCTAGCATGGCCAGAGGATCCAGATGGGTTGGGGACACAGGGGTGGAAATACGCATTTGTGAGTTTTGAAAGAGGGAGCAGGGAGGACAAACAAAATTTCACCTTTAGCTTGATTGTTGTAAAGACAATTGTTACTGGCATGACTAAGATCTTTTTTTTTTCACTGCATTTAGTCTAGACGATCATTTTCAAAGAGGAAGAACACATATAAGTAAAATTAACCTGAACATACAGTAGCATCACATGATTGCCAGTGAAAAATGTGAGGAAGTTGATAGTGTGTGGATCTACATTTAACATGTGCAGTGACACAGAACAAATACTTACTTGATATGTTACAAATAATGAATGCATTTTGCATTCCTGGTTTGGCTTCAAACAATTCTTCCTGAATATGTTTTGGCCTAAGAGTATCAGCTGATATATCATCTATTTACTTTGGCTCTATAATGATGCCGCTGATTACATCACGGTGGAACTTGGACTATATTTTGCTTATGAAGTTGAATGTTACAGCACTCGGGAGCATTGGCTTAGTATTTGATCTGCCTACGCATACAACTGCTCTTTGGCAGAATGACTAGGAGGCATGACTGAAGTACCAACAGTAAAAAAAAATGCAATGGTGACTTATCTTGCTACACTACTGATAAGGAACACGGGAAAATAAAACCATATGGTTAAAATGAGGGCTTATTCTTACCTGCACTCATACCAATTATTCTGTGTTGATCATTAGTTCTTTGTATTTGTCCTGCTTCCATCCTATAAGATCTGACACAGTGTGCATTTGCAAATACAAATAATTTAAATCATAGTATTAAACCCCTTCCATTTAAAGTCTGCAAAGCTGATGTTTCTGGGTTTCTCAGCATTGAAATGTTTCTCAGCATTGAAATTTCTTGGGCCCTATTCAAAACCAAAGTAAGGCTTAGAGAAATGCAGATAAATTCCTATGTGGAAAAGAGAACATGTGTGTTTCAGTATTTCATTCATTTTGTTTTATAATTCCCTTGATTATTTCTGCCTATTTTTTAAATAATAGAGAGTCTTGATCATAGCCAGTTAACCAGAAACAGAACAAGACAAATCCTAGGTCAAAGAAAGATATGTAATATTTAATATTGCAATGAAAATTAAGGTAGACGTAGGAGAGCTTAAGAGAACAGGATGATATTAGTCACTCTCTTGGCTGAGGACGTGTCAAGTTTTCTGCAGGTATTATTGCAAAGGAGAATCCCAAGGGGACACTTAAACGAAAGCAATGATTTGGCTTTTAGGGAGGTCCTCCCAAGGAAAAGCAGTAGCATAAATAAAAAGAATTATCATCTTGTTTGAAATAAACCTGACAGGTGATGAGACCAGAGCTCATTAGCAGGAATAAGACTTTCCAGTAATGAAGTAAAAATTACAATGGGAATGAAGACTGGACATGAAGAGTCCAAAAATGGAAGATATGTAGGCTGTGTTTGATAAAATATGGAAACAGATGCAAAGAGAGAGATAATCTACAATGATCTAAGAAAATGGGAATTTGCAATAGTTTTCCTGGAACAGTATTAATAAGGAAAAATTCCAATTTTCTAGGTTGGAAAAAAAACTCAATTTAGGAAATTGAGTTTTAATTTGAGGGGAGAGCCATATCTTAGAAAAGTTAAGCACAAAGAAACTGCAATCTGGCTACATTGAACAAATAAGTGGTCTGAAAAACAGTAATGTGCTGGCTGCATACCCTAGTAACCAGCAGTGTCATGGTGCTGTCCACAGGCTATGGAAGAGGGAGAGGTCAGAACACACAAATGACTCCGTGGTCTTGTAACAGTTTCAATTTGTCATTCCTTCCATTCTTCTATAAGAATAGGTAGGGTTTAGTTGGTGTCTAGGAGACAGCAAGAAAGATACAGCTTTCGTATGAAACATTCTAGTTAAACAGTTGTATTTCTGTTTTCTGAGAATTCACAGGTATGTGTTTAATGGAAGTTAGAAAATATATTTTCCTGGAAATACTTTTCTACTAAAACAATAAATGGCAAGAAGATGTTTTATGACAATATTAATAAAAAAAAATATTACATAATTTTGTTTTATACTGTGATCATTCCAAACCCATTAATCTCCTTCTCTGTTGTTAAATATGATTACTGTCTGAAGAGAAGTAGTTTGAACAAAATGTTCTGATAGATGTCTACTAATCATGTCCAGAAATCCCACTGTGTTCCAAAAAGTTGTTTTCTGTAACGCTGGTGAAAATGTCATCTGTTCTTCAATGTTCTTATCTTTTTGTGTCATGGAGTTAGCATCCCTAGATGTGGCCTGAAAGAGTATTGTTTTTTGCTTGATGTCACCTCCATTTCTGTACAGGTGCTTTTGAACCTAGTAAGCACATTGCCAATGTTTGGATCATGAACATAAAATGATATACTTAATTTTTGTCTTGTGCTACAGGACAATTCAGAACATATGTTAAGCCTAATTATAAATCCAAATCTCCAAAGTCCTCCAAAGTCTTTTGAGAAGCATACTCACGTAATTTCTTGAAAGAAAGTACCAGATGAAAAAAATCCCAACAAAAATCCTCAACTGGGAACACCTACTTGTTTGGGGATAAATCGAAGGCAGCATACAAGTACTGAAAAATCCACAGCAATCTCTTCAGAAATTTTTTCACACCATGTTCAGTGTGAGCCCACTGCCAAAGGTGTGCATGCACTTTGAAAGGATGCTGTGAAAATAAAAACTGTGTAATGATATATGTCTAGCATAAGGTAGGGAAAAATATGGCATAGGAAAATTATAGAAGCCAGGGTCTTCAAGCATCTGGCCAGTTTGCTATTCTGCATTCTCTGAGAATGAGCTGAGTATTTTCCATCTTTAAAATGTTAAGTCTACAAGTTAATTGAGTAAGTCATTTTCAAGTACTATAAAATAAAATTAATAATTCCACCTTTGTGTTCCAAGTGCCAGTAGAGATCAGGTTGTTAAGTATCCATGAAAGCTGGAAGTGTCATTCAGCTGCTAAAAGTTTCAACTAGTTTGCTTCCACTTACCTCACAAAATTTTACAGTTAATAATAACATGTTATTTAGATTTATGATGTGATAATCAGTCCACCACATTTATCTACATCTCAACTCCTAAATAATTAGCATCTATTGTAAACTGTGCACAAAGGAAAATTCCCCATTCAAATATTTTTAGTGTAATTCTACAGACTGAATCATCTATTTTACAAACAGATCTCTACAGCTGCAAAATCTATTCTACAATCATCTTATCTGCATTGTTAAGTTGCTTGAAATGCTGAATCTTATATCATTGGATGTTCACCCAGTTAAATGTGTATGTCTAGTGGGAAAATAGTGAGTAGTTCTGAATTTGATCTTAGTCTTGCCCCATTAAGTATATCCTGTTTTAGCTGTGAACAATCATTTTGTTCACACTGCATACAAAAGCTGAATTTGTCACACCAAGTGTTTGGGCAACAATATTTTTATCTGGAATGCTTTTAGAAGCTTCACCAACCAATCAAACCATCTCTTACAACCCCCACTCTTGGCATTTATTAAAAGATTCACTTAATTCACTATTAATTTTCAGCTATGAAACCACTTGGTGTTTGCTGTAATGACTGCAACAAACTTCTGTTTTAACAGAACAATGGCAGAATTCAAAGGTCTGAGTTTCTGTGTTAGCAGTAAGAAAAAAGAGGAATGGACAAATTTTACTAAAAACACGAAGCTGAAGCCTCTGGGAAGAAATCCTGGAAGTGTTTTTACTTTGCTGCATTAATTACTGGCAATTATTTAGAATTGCTAGTCTTGCTTAGAAATTTGTTATTTCTCATTTGCAAAACCCTTAGGATGCCAGTTTTCAGGTGGTGCCTTTATTAAATGGAGTCTTTATTAAATGGCTATAGACATCATGGTCTTTTTTCTGGGTTTTGTTATGTTTTGGAGATTTTTTTGTGACTGGTTATGTAACTTCCTCTGGTACAGCTGATAAACATTAGTGAGTTGGAGTAGTGCTACCTATAGAAAATCAGGAAAATGCCAGAAGGCGGCTAGTGATTAACTTTGGGCATATCCATTCCAGGCAATGACACTTTAGTCACTTGCCTAGGAGTCAGTACTTAGATTTGTGCAAGGAAAAAGAAAACAAAGACTAGCTTTCTAATAATGCTTCTAAGCAGCTGAGATGTGAAAAAAACCAAAACCCAAAACAAAACCAGAAAAAGCCAAACTACCCAGTCTGTATTATGTACAGCTGTACTTTTGGGAATGGTACCTGGATCCTCTCTCTGAGCCTCAGTGACTAGGTCGGCTGGATCTGTGCGTAAGTCAACTACAGAACTGTGAATTCTGTGCAAGTTTACTACATCACTCCAAAGAAAAACAACTTCCTATAGAATTATTTTTATTTTGACCTGAGTTTCAGTTAATTACCAAAGATTATGAAAACATTCTGTTAGCAAGCTAGCAGAATGAAGAGTATACATGCACTGCAAATCAGTGGCATCAGGTTATGTGAGACCTAGAAGTCAAACACACAGAAATGAGCATGAGCTCTCATAATACTAGGATTTGGCATACTTAGCCTGCTTTTGTTTCTAAAAACAGAGCTCAGCTAACAAATGCCATGGCAAGCTGTTTACTTTACAGCCAGTAACTACATATTGGGGACTGCGTTTCATCTTACAGAGAAGACAACATTGCTTTTTAAAAATAAGTAACACCTAACCCTGAGTGGTCTAGACAACAATCTCTTTATACATATGTTGTGCTTTGTTTGCAGCATTCCCTGTATTCTTCTAAGAAATGTAATATCATGAAGATTCAGCTCAGAAGACTGGCTACTTCCTCCTCCCCATGAATTCCATAAAGTGTTTTCTGGGCTGCCCAGGATATGTTAGTGTTCAAAAGCCAAAACAAAACAAATATAAACTTCTATGTGGCCTCCAGGAGCATTTTTTTGATTGTTGGTTGAATACTGATAGGTACAGCTAGTTGACCTAATATTCTCACAAGATGTGCTTTTACTCTGGTGCAATTACATGAAATTGATGCCTAAGTTTGTTAATTTAGCTTGCAATTTAGAAACCTTTAAAAAGAAAGTGTGCAGATTCAAATACAGTCACAAAAAGAAGGTTGGAAGGGACCTCTG
The DNA here is from genome assembly GCF_000696875.1 of Nestor notabilis. Lineage (NCBI taxonomy): Eukaryota > Metazoa > Chordata > Aves > Psittaciformes > Psittacidae > Nestor > Nestor notabilis. The sequence continues at coordinate 64,168 of NW_009933054.1, read as the reverse complement.
CAGGTCATTTTGCCCAATTCTTCCTGCTCAAGTAGGGGAGCCTAGACTCAGTTGCCCAGGACCATGTCCAGATGACTTTTTAATATCTCCAAGGATGAAGACGCCACAACCATACTGGGCCACCTGCTCCAGTGCTGTCACCCTCCCAGTGAAGAAGTCTTTTCTAATGTTCTCCTCTTTCTTGTTCTGCTTTTTCTTCTTCATTTTTTAAAAAAGAGGCATTTAATGACACTTAGCCTAATTGTGTGGGCAAAAAAACCCTAGAGAATCAATTTTTTTCAAATAGGATGAATTTAAAAATGCTCACTGATTTCTAACAGAGATGTGATCAATAAATATCACAAGTTAAATATATCCTCTGGGTCTTGGACATACAGCACCTCTGACAGGGCAATTAATCATTTTTTGTTTACAGTATTACCATGCTGTAGCAGTAGAATCTGTTGCTTCATAGAATCATAGAATGGTTTGGGTTGGAAAGGACCTTAAGATCATCTAGTTCCAATCCCCCTGCCATGAGCAGGGACACCACACACTAAACTGTGTCACCCAAGACTCTGTCCAACCTGGCCTTGAACACTGCCAGGGATGGAGCATTCACAACTTCCTTGGGCAACCCATTCCAGTGCCTCACCACCTTCACAGTAAAGAATTTCTTCCTTATATCTAACCTAAAGTTCCCCTGTTTAAGTTTGAAGCCATTACCCCTTGTCCTACCACTACAGTCCCTGATGAAGAGTCCCTCCCCAGCATCCTTGTAGGCCCCCTTCTGATACTGGAAGGCTGCTATGAGGTCTCCACGCAGCTTCTCTTCTCCAGGCTGAACAGCCCCAACTTTCTCAGTCTGTCTTCATAAGGGAGGTGCTCCAGCCCCCTTATTGTTTGCATAAATGGTGGAGAAAACCAAAAAAGTGAGTGAAACCTGTAACAGAGGTCCTTCCTGGATCCTCTGATGAAGTTAAGAAACAGTCTTCATAGTGCATTTTGGTGCATTTGAATTTATGTGAAATAAGTATTTTTCTAACCTTAAAATTTTATCTCCAAATAGAATGTGACTTTTGAGGTATTAATATGTGAGCTACAGATACAGAGTCCTAGAAGCACATGGAAGTCAAGGCAGAAGAAAAAGCCAAACAAGGTACTGTGCTCCTTCAAGAAAGTTTTTATTTCTTTATTAATAAAATGTGTTTGATGTGTGGACCTTGAACAGATGTACACTTTTCAAAATGTAATAAATCATATAGATTGTGGTTTTCCAAAAATGCTGTTCCACCCACTCTCCTGTTCAGAGAAGACTGCAACAAATGGCAGAACTTTCCTTTAGGGTTCTGTGATTCATAGTCTGTCAAAACAACAGCTAAAAATAATTTCACAGCTGAGGATCTTTGAGACTGCTCAGGTATCTTTGCTTTTCCTTGAGAAGACTCAGATGTAGAAATGCAGAAAGAAAGAGGTACACGTTCAGCAAGAAACGGCTTCTATAGGCCAACATTAGCTACTTGAATTGGGCAGAGAAATGAATGAAAGATTATACAGCTAGAAAGGCAATTGACTAAAAGTTAGCTGAAAGTTTGTTGGAAGCTTTTCCCTTATAGGAGCTGAAACTGTTGAACTTTTTCCTCATCAAATGAAAAGATTATATCTTTATTGAATGTGCTATTTTTAGATATGACATTATGAGTGTGTATAGAAACTATGGCAGAAGCATGTGGTAAAAGATCTAGGATTATTCATACACATATCCAGGACCATGCACAATTAGTGCAATTAATTTTAACACAGTATTAGTAAACCAGTAATGAATATATGACTGTAATTCAGTTCCGTACACAAGAAACAAATATTTCACCGCAGCTCTGAGCATCTTAGTCTGAAAAATACTGGATTACTAGAGAAGGGTTTACCTGAGGGCCAAAGAGGGCTATGCTGAAATCCTTCAAAGCCAATGGGTTTAGTTTATGGTGCATGTGTCTCTATCACTTGGTAGGGAAAATACTGCTGCTGCCTGTTCTGATCAGTACTCCAACTGCATCCTGACCTGATTCATTTTGGGTGTTTATTCCAACCCTTATAGGTGTATTAGCAGAATATAGGTGGTCTTGGCAGTCCTGGCATAATGGTTAGACTTGATGATCTTAAAGGTCTTTTCCAACCTAATTGATTCTACAGTTCTATGATTCAGTGATTCTATGAATATAGTATTGCTGCTGGGGATAAACCCTGAATTCTGCAGGACCTCTGCTTCACAGTCATTCATCAATGCTAACCGGCAAGCAAGGAAAAAAACACTGCTAAAGGTAAAAGAAGACATTTGGGAAAGTATGGTATTATGTGGCATTCTAAAATTATTATAATTAACTTTCTTATTTTTTGCCATGAAGTGTTTCTACCAGTACTGCTGTTAATAGCAGCAACAAAATCTTAAGTCTTTTAAATCCACTCTTCCCACATAATATTTTTTACTTTGTGTAACATAATCTCCTGCATCTTTAGTGAACGATCCTGATATGCAGAGCAAGTATGTAATTTTGGATTGTTATCAATGTAACTCACAACAGAATGGGGCATGTAACATAAATACTTAACCCATCCCAAACCAAGACACCTCTAAACAGTCCTTCTGGCCTTGCACATAAGTACAAAAATAAATACCCAAAACAAAAAACCCCCAACAAAATAGTAAGTGTTTGGAGAGTAAGACCAGAAGATCTGTGCACAAAACATGGTCCTGAGCTGTCCTGTTAGAGGCACAGAGAGCATGCTGGATGATATGCCCTGCAATAATCCCAAAAGCAAGTGTCCTTTGAACAGTAGTCCCTCGGCTTTATTTTGTAGGATTTATGTTCCCATGATTTGCTACCAAACTTGTTTATAAAACAGAAGAGCTTAGTGAAGCAGCTAATGAATGAGATGATAGGTACTAGTGCAGGAGCAGGTAAAAGCTGTCCTCACAAGGAATTAAAGTCTCCACTGAAAGCCGTGGGCCACCAAGAAGAATTCTGCTTGAATCCAAAGTTCAATAGAGTACCTAGTTCAAGTACCAAAAGTTCTCAGTATGCAGGACTTCTTGTTACTAGGATCAGGGTCTCTGTACTATTCCAATTTGGCTGCCACAACATGGTCTTTAATTTCTTCTCAGAAAGGCAGTTTCCCTCCAAATATTTTTCTCTCCAGCTGTAAGCTAAGGTTGCTGATTTAATTTTTCCAGAGGTGGCATATCTTCTTAGTCACTTACATGAACTACTACTTCAACGGGCATTTTTGGGGACAAAATGCACTCTGTACTGCCTTTCTGTAGGAAAATACCAGAAAGCATGGAAAAATTAAAATAAAATCCTAGAGCTTATAAAAACACAGTCCAAAGAGTCACACTGATGGTGGGGATGGGTAGTGAATCCACAGATTTTTTGGGTCTGCTCAGCTACAAAAGCAGAAAACATGAAAAGGAGCTTTATTATGCTGCACAAAATGGATACTTCTTGCAGCAATATAAGATGAGAACAAAGATAGCAGCAGCCCCATGGCCCAACACTTCAGGCAGAAGTGCAAGGAAGTTTGGCAGGAAACTGAGGCACTTTCCACTTAATGCCTAACAGAAGAGATCTCTGGCTACTTGCAGAAAGCCTTCAGCTTCTGAGGGACTCTCAGTGGTTTCATGAAATGCATCAACAGCTTTCAGTGTTGGACTGCATTGCCAGTCCAATTTATTTTTAGCTAGCACTTCCTTTCTTTGCCTTACATTCCTTTTACAAAGTTATATGAAGGTATAGTCAATGGCGTCCTTTAGAGTGTTAAAGTTACTAAGAAAAACAGGCTATGTATTTCTAATCATACAACTGCTTTACATCAAAAGGATGTGTATCAGGGACTATTTGACATTCTTAAACATCAGACTCCCATAACAGCTAAAGTAATTTCATTTTATGGTGACTAAAAACCTTCCTTGATTTAATGTGTTCTTTTTATTCTTATTATAGCAGTGAGACTTGAAAAAAACTGAATTGCACCACATGCAAAAATAATTGTGTGCAGACTTGATCTAGATGTATTAATACACAGGCAGGTATAGACAGAGCTGTGCACTTTCGTGTCTATAAACATCTGCTTTGCAAACATGCAATTGCTAATGTACATGTAAGCAAGTGACTGCATATTTTTCCATCTGTGCCCCAGCAAAATAAGTTTCTGCTAATTGTACATGATGTGTTAGCTTCACAGCTTCTATATAGCTTTAATTTCTCTTGCTTACAAACAGTACACATAATTACATATTGTGTCAAGACATGCAGATTTGTCAAGTATATATTATGCATCCACTTGAAGTTTCTCAGACAGCAAATTTTCGTAAAAATTAGTCTTGAGTCTAAAAGCAAAACAGAAGAAAAACTGGATAAGAAAAATTGTTGCTGTTCAATCAGCAAATTTGAGACAGTAATCTTTTAAAAATAAGAACAATCCTGTGATATCAGAATGGCATATGTCTGTTTTGCTAGGCACTGATAGAGACTGCTTACATAATACTTAAAGTATGGTGATGGACATTTTCTTTCCTGTAGACTACACCATTATGGAGATATTACATTTCAAAAATATTTGCTGTCATGAGAATGTCTTTCTCCCACTGTTCTTTTGGCAAACCAGAAGTGGCAGAAAGGAAATAGCTCACTGGCAGTATAAGTGCAGTCTTAATTTACAGAAGAATAATTCGGAACATTTGTCACATGTAAAAATCTGTAAGAGACTATACTTAAAGGCAAATTGATGATGACCTGAACTGTGTTTTCAATTGCACTGTTGTAAGTCAGGAGAATTTCTGTTTCCTGTAATGAAGTTAGTCCCTCTTTTCAGTTGCTGAAGTGGATATTTAGGTTTCAAAGTGTAGGTAAAGTGATAGCCATCAGTCTCTTCATCAGCCTGTCATTTCTGTTTGGGCTATGGCATATACCAAGCTGGCCAGTTTTGATTGTAAGTCTTCATCTACCTAAGTCACGACAAAGTATTAGAACACGGCTGTATTGTCTGGCACTAGCAAAAAAAAAACCAAACCAAAAACAAAAACAAAAACCAAAAAAAAAAAAAAAACCAAAAACAAAAAAAAGAAAATTCCATAATAAAGAAATAAAGAGTAGTTAGTCCCAGTTTTTATTTTTTAATTAAAGCTCTTAGCCTCTGCATTATCTCATAAACAGCCCTCTATATTGGCAACAAATCTGAATAAGTAACTGAGAGAAACAAATTTTATCAGTTTCTACCATTTTAATAAAGATATATTTAAAAAAATCTAATTATAATGCCTCCAGAAGATATATTGATTCAAATGTTAATTTTAGCTGGTTATAGTCAGGAAGCTGATGAAAAATAGATAAATAATGAAAGGACAGATAATTCCACTGCAGTAATTGTGCTGATTCAAGAGGAATTTTGCTTTTATTTTATTTAGTCAGAAAAGTCTTCATTGAAATAATATGTCCCTCCTTCTCCTTTCCTTACACTACAGTCACTGCATGTGGCCAATCCCGTATGCCTCGGAAAATCCAGCAGACTGCAAGAGTGCTAATACTGTGCTGGTATTTGCAGAGAGGCAAGAAAATTGGTCAGCTAGTGTGACAGCAATCTCAGACACAAAAAAAGGAAGAAGTTTATAAAACACATCTGAAAAGACCTCACATGATCTCTTCCCCTGCCTTGAGGAAAGATGATCAAGGCCATCTAGGCAGTTAGCACCAACTTTAATACACAAGGCTGAACACATCAAAAGTGCATGCAAACATCTGGGTTACTGCTGACATTTTTCTCAATTCTGGGGCTAGGAACGCAGGTGAGAAGTTTTGAAACAGGTGTTTTCTTCCTAATACAATCCATTTTAAAACATAGCTCTTGGGTGCAGAAAGGTGGTACCCTGAGTTAACGGAAAACTTGGTGGCAGTACAGTGCGAAGAGAGTTAAAGGACAGGAATTGAATCATTGCTGTGGTCACTACCAAGAAGAAATAGTTCAGATAAAAGTTGCAAAAGAAGAAACTTGACAGGTGCCTTGTTTGTAGTAGGTATAAAGTCTGAGTAAGGAGTAAATATGAAATGCAAGAATACAAAATGCAAGAATAAAAGATAGGAGAGAAAGCAATGACAGGAAAACAATGTTTGATGACTGAGGTCAGCCAAGTGCAGTTGAGAAAGAATAGCTGCTCCAGTTTAGCAACTGGAATAAAGCACCAAGGAATTCTCAACCCTTCATGCTTCCAGCTTCAAACTTTCCATTCTTCTAAAAGCTGCTTTCACCAAACATTAGATTCGGTTACAGGCCAGCAAAAAGTGATACAATGAAATTTGATATACTATGATCTTATGTTTAAGACCTAATTGCGCAGCTTCCATTAAATTCTGTGGCTCTCAAACATAACATAAGGAATGGATAGCATTTAGATTTAATCCTTCAAAAAGAAACCAAATGCCATAGACAATATTGCTGGTAATCCTTTCTGGTGCTAAAATAACACCTGCTGCATATCCTGCTCTCCTGGGATGTGCTATCCTTAAGGCTGAAATTCTGTAGACTAGAACTTTGATTTATGTTGTATCTGACATTATTCCAATTATCTTGCCAAATTCCAAGTGTGAGTAAACACAGTCTTCACCTTTACCCTTACAGATTCAGCTGGAAAAGATTTCCTCACTTCTTGTCCTATGCAGCATTTGAGGAGGAAATGCATATGTAAAACAGTGCAAAATACAGTTGAAATTATAAGGTTTATATACAGCATAGATCTATTCTGAGCAGGAGAGATATCATTCTGACCTTGAACTATTTTTTGAATACAAATGTGCCCTCTAAATAGATATTCAAATGTTGAATCAGAAACAGCAGAAAGATTAACTTTCCTGAGCACAGGATCAAACTTTAATACAGGCCAGGTAGCCAGAGAAGTGCTGTACTTGCTGTGTATCCACAAGCAGATATTTGGATTTTATCTTTCTTTTCGACTATTAACATTATGTGGAGATTTCCTTCCCAAGTGACTCATACTGATAAAAGCTGTCTACTGGATTTAAGGGCAGTCATCCATTCCTGTTTATGCACACCGATTTAACCCTAAGTGGACTTTGGATTAAAGAAACACAAATAACACCTGATTAAACAAATTCAAAGAATATGAAGTGTTAATTCAAAGGATAAAGACAAAGTTGCAATCATGTGACCTCAGCTGAGAAGGGGTATGACAGTGAGGATCAGAAACCAGTGACTGCAGCATGTCTGGGGTGAGGATCAACTTTGAGACCATTTAGAAATTTACTTCTTTTCCATGTCACATAAGTGAAATATTCCCCAGGGGTGGAGAAGGGAAGGTAGGAGCTAATATGACAGCATTTTTGTTCATTCAGTTTCAAACGCTACCACCCCCATGCTAAGGTCCAAAATGAGAGTGTTTGTTGCTACTCTGTGCTGGTAAACTGCTGAGAGGAATGGGAGGCCAGAGAGTGAAATTTATTACATCTCCTAGGTCTCACACAATAGTATCTTAATAGTGTTTTTGACTATGAATAACCCCCTTTATCAACTTTCAACTCCATTGTCCTACCCTACCTCCATGTTGGTCATTAGGAACACATTAAGGCAGCTGTACGGGAATAGGAAAGGTTAAAGGTGGAGCTGCAGGCAGGTGAGACTAGCCAGGGACATGTGTCTTTAGGGAAAGCAGTGGAATTGTTGCAACTCGTGGTTGTTTAAAAGTTTCAAGCACCATAATGCTAATTGCATAATAAGATGTGCTGACTCCCCACTCACCTGCCACTATAATTCACTCGTGATATTCTTGTCCATCCTGAGAGCTATGCTGGGCACGAGGCTCCAGGGCCAGGAACAATGCTCATCGCTGACAGATGTGTCCCCAGCAAGATGCTGACTGGGTTTGCATTTTTGAGATTCTTTTTTGCTAGTACACATACAGTCTCCTACCTTGAGCCTCATCCTGGAGAAGAAATAACTGGCATGCTCTTGCCAGTGGTAGCTGGCTTTCAAAAACATGAGTGAGGGAGGGAAAGTGTTCTGAAGCTGTCTTCAATCCTGATGCTTGACCCAATTGCTGCTGTTCAAAGAACTGTAAAAAGCATAATACATGATGGTCCAGAGTTTTCCTGGGCTAGACGTTGCAATAAAAGGCACTGGAAGTCTTAACAATGGAATTTCAGAGCTGTAGTTCTCAGATTCCCTTCCTTTTTTGTTTAGCTGCATAGAATAAACTTTTTTTCTCTCGAAACTCAGGGATGAAATATGAAAATGTTCATGACCACTGGTAATACTGGTTTACAGAACCACTTAGATTTTTTTTTTTTAAAAAGGGAGAAAGTGATTCAGCAAATCCTTTGAGACAGCCGAGAATATTGTCTTCTGCAGATCTCAGGGCTGTTTGAACCTAAGAGCTGTTCTTTTCTGTCTTCAAACACTTCTAGGGAAACTCTTTGCCTGGGGCGGGGGGGGTAGGGGGGAAGGTTTTGCTTATTTTTACAGTAGGGATTTAGAGGTGTTCCTGATGTAATGAAACGATCAATTTTAGACAGAAGTACCCTAAATCTGCCAGGAGCCATGCAAGATTTCTCTGCATTCAGCCCAGCCCTAGCACCTCTCTCTTGACCTCTACAATACCTATCTGAACCTGTTCCCGAAGTGTTCCTGAGGAGACAGCCAACCATGATGTATTATGTGAGTTTGCAAATGACCAGATTGATGTGACCACTGAAGAAGTGTTTCTTTTGCTGGAAGAACTGTCTTTCACAAGAGATTTTCTGTTTCTTTTGAAGTTGTTTTTCAAGCATTACTATTATCATCAGCATTTAATGAATGTCGTACGTGTTCAAATGTGCACCATGTTTATTAGTTTCTGTCTGAGTTATTTTGAATTCTTTGAATTTCCTGTTACATTTCATCTATTCATTATAAAAAAACAGATGCAGGTTTCTTATGCCTAGTATGCACAGGAAAATCCTCAAGTTATTTCCCCAGAGCAAAGGATTCTTCATTCAACAGATAAAACACAGGCAGAAAAGTGTAACTTTTTGTTCAGTCTGTCTCAAAAAATGGTAAAATTAGGTCACTAGAAACTATATTGTTCTTATATTAAGATAAAAGCTGTTGCCATTACTCTGGAGAAACCGAGTCATGAGACCTATGCTGTTCCATTCTTTCACATAAACACCCAAATACAGGGGCATAGTAATAAAAAATATTTCAAATCAGTATTTTAAAATAAGATTTCAGGGTTTCTTTATAGAAAACAAAGTGCCAAAAAAGAACAAAACCTCGATTTTTAACTGTGTGTACATTAAAGATTAGCATATGGTATACTCCACCCTCATCTGGCTCACACACTAGTCCCATGATTAGTCAACCCCTTGATTCTCAGTTTACATTAGATGTAGCTAAAACCCAAGGTGGGGCTGCAAATCTGGCCCCAGACACATAAATGCTTCTTACTGTTCTGCTTTTCATACTTTGAAAATTAAGCAACTGTATGTATTTTTCCTTTAATTTTAAAAGTATTTAATTTTGTTCTTAAATGAACAAAGAGGATTTGCTCAACTAAGGTGTGTTTGAGGGGAGCTTTATATGTTGTCAGTACCAAAGATCAGGCTTATAAATATCATGGCAAAGATGGTATCCTCCAGTCAATTAATGCCATTCATTGCAGCTGGTTTGATTTAGTCATCCAGAGGAAGAGATCCTGGCTCCTTGTAAAAGGGAATGTGAACAAAGTGAAGGAACTAGAGTCCACTGACCTCCACAAATACCCATTTCTATGCAACAACAACAAAAAAATATGAAAGTCATTCTCTGAAGCTACCAAATGAGGATTAGAGATAATTAATTCCTGACTTTATTTTTCCACAAAGAAACTGCAAATATCAAAAAGGAAGGGAGAGGCACCAGTATGAAAAAGAGGTGTCAGCAGAGCAACCTTTCCAAAATTGCCCGCCACTGTAGAAAAAGAATTGCAAACTCAAAAGTTGAGCTAGAAAGAAAAAGAAGAAAATCTGAAGTGTATACTAGGAGTTTGGATTTTCATCCATTTAAAATCACTCATAACATTTTTATCAATTCTCTTTGCCTACAGTGCAGTCTGTCAGGTTGACCACATGCCTGTTAGCATTAGGCTTTCATGCACTCCCTAAGATTTCTCAGTGTCAGTGCCATACAGACAGATAACAGGCACATATCCTTTCAGTTTCCTCTGTTGCAGCTTTTTCCCCTACCCTACTAGAAAAGTGACTAGCACCAAGTCATAAATAGAAAGTGATGGAGCATGAATATTTCGCAGAAAGCTGATTGGAAAAGGACGTTTTCCTTCTAACTATATTCATACCTCTGAGTAATTTGGAGCAACACTTTTTTTTTGGCATACCACATTAGACATTTTGGTTTTATTATATTTTTCACTGAAACTAGAAACAGCTGTTGTCTGATGTTGGCTTGTATATGTGGTAGTAGTGTAGGTGGAGGAAGAGATTTCTTTTCCCTCACAAGAAAGACACAACTATGGAAAGTATGAGGTTATGGAAAAATGTTAGCAGGTGATAAAAAACATTTCTATGGTTTACTCAGGTTAGAGAACATAGATCTAAATTGCCTCTGGATGATTGCAGTTGTCGCATCTTTAAAGTACGTTGGCTTGATAACCATAACAGCAATTAGCAGAGCAAAAGAATCTATTTTCTTTAAAATTATAATCCCCAGGGGAGGATGCTTGGCAAACATTTTTTGGGGCTACGACAACCAGCGCTTGCCTCTATGACATATTCCAAATCCACCATATGGAATAGTAGAATAAAAGCAGCAAAGGCCCAGCTGTCCACCATTGCCTTGTAATTATACATCTGGCTTTTTCATTCCTCTTCTCAAAGCAGAAATATTTTTGGAAATGCCACTTAGTTATTTTGAAGCATTTTGGAGCACTGTACCACAACATAAGATTTCCCTGAGTTAGTTAATCCCATATAATGTTCCTTCAGAAGCTCCCTGAAATAAATGGAAGGAAGTTTACCAATCTAAGTAGAAACAGTCGATATGCCTTCCAACATGCTTGTCAGTTCCTATGTCCACATACTCAAGTACACAGCCCCAGTGATTCGGGCTGAGACATTACAGTACCTGCGCAGTCACTGAGGTACTCCCCAGCCAGCTGCAGGGACACATGCCACAGCGGCTGGTAAAGCCATGGCACAGAGTGGTGAGAAGGGAGACACTGCTCACTCTTTCTCCCACTACAAGAAGCTCTAAGTGACAAATCAAGTAAAACCAAAGAAAGGGGTTCTATTTCACACAATATGTAATTATACTGTGGAATTGGTGGTTATTGCAAAGCTTAAATGAGCTCAAAGTTGACCAAATTAATGAAAGAAAAAGCTACCAAGGGTCATCAAATACGGACTCCATCTACAACTGAGGAATTTTGTAAGCCAAAAACTACTGGGGATTAGAAGAATATTTAGGGAAAGTATGTTTTTTTAATATATATATATTCTTCACTGAAAATTTGCTTTCAGCTACTGTCAGAGGCAGGATACAGGACACTGATGAGCCTTTTCTTGGATGTAATAAATACATCCTTATGTTTTCATGTCATTTAACATAGAGGACCTGGAAAAGTCTCTGTAGTCCAATGTAGAAATGGGCCACTGGAACAGCTGTCCTAAGTCTAAGACCTTGAGTTTTGAAACACCTCTTAAAAAAAGAGGATGTTTGGGATGAGAGAGCTGGTGGATACTCTCCCTCTTTCTTTCCCTTTGGAGGGATAGGCTGCCTGTGTATTGCTCAAGTGTGCAGGCAGCCTAGGTGTAACTCTCGGTCTCAGAGCACCTGATTTCAGAGAATTGCCACTGAATAAAAACAAGTTCCCTTCAGTATGACTCCTTAATGTTTTGCAAGGCATTGCAGTCACAAGAGTGCTGCTCTCTGGGTTGAATACGAGGAACTGTTATTATGTTTTTATGTGTAGATAAAGCAAGCAAATTACTATTTCTGTCCTGAACAACAGACAAGACTCTGGCTGGGGCTGAAGCTGTTCACTGCAGTCAGTTACACGTCCTACGTGATCTGATTAATTCCCCTGAAGGACCTAGCCCTTAGGGACTTGTGTTATGGTCCCTCTCCACAGACATACACAAAAGTCTTGAAATAGGCTGGCATTATGCCCTTTGGATGCAGCTGAGTTCAATTGGGATCACCCCAGACTTGTGTCCTCTCTGAAAGAGGGGCTCCTGCTTCAGTGCCAGGAGGTAAGCTAAGTAGACCAGGGACATGCTGCTCTGTGTAAGCCCCCGGGCAGGCATGCATTACCAGGTGGGCTGTGAAATACAGATTGTAGCCCAGATTAGCCTTGAGAAACCAGCATGGAGGGCTGCAGAAACCCAGCCCCTAGCCAGTCTTCCCTCCTGTATTTTGCCAAGAGTTGTGGAAAACACAGAGCAGGCCATTCACTTTGTGTAGAGTTTAGCCACAAAGTGAATGTGGCTGTGAGATCTGTGGGAAGCAAGCAAATGGCATCTCTGTGAGTCCTTTAGAAAACCTGGGTGATTGTACAACCTCAGTTCATCACATGTATATCTCACAAATATTTGTATATTTATTCTATTTAGTTTTCCCTTCAAGAAAAGCAGTCTTCCTTTAATCTTTATGCTATAATTTCTCATGTCAAGCTCCCCTGAAGTGAACATACAACTGTATGCCAGTGACTAAAGACTAAGTAGAAACTAATTTCAGGGTTTGGCCCATGGTGATTTTAAGAAGTCACACCTGGGCTGGGACTTTGGGTGCCAAGATTTTATCCTGGAGCAAATTTTTACAGCCAAGTTTGAAACCCCTGAAAATGAGAAGAGAGGGGAATGTTATAATGGAAAGGCTGGCGTAACTTCAACTACTGTAGAGCAGCCCAAGAAGCTGATGAGGCCGAGAGTTAGAAGCAAATCTGCCAACTTCCACTCTGTTCAAATAAGGTAAGTCATGCTAAAATGTTTGACTGCTTTAAAAAAATAAAATTAAGTTGCCTTTACCTCTTCAGAAATCTACCAGTTATAGGAAAACAGTCAAAAATAATGCAAATGCGCTTTCAATCAAACTGTTTTGTTTTATTTCTGCCACGTGACTTTTCTGCTCAGTAAAATGGGATGTGGGAAACAACCTTTAAAATGAATTTGACTATTCCTGGCTTGAAAATCAGGCTCTACCTATCCAAAAAAAAGGCAGTATAGTCTGGGCCATTCCCCAACAATAGAATGGCGGCAGGCTAAATATAACCACACTTACAGTCCCAGAACTGGCATCTAACACCAGGCCCTTACAATAACACTGGAGCTGCTGCTGCTCCAGCAACAGTGGAGGCAAGGGGAGGGAAAGCTCTGTTTGTTTTTCAGCTGGGACCTCATTCTTCACTCAGCTGTTTGCTATTAGAGCTGGAGCAGTAGCAGTGAGAAATTCATTGCTGCTTGCTCTCTGAATCCTAACACAGGAACAGCATAGATCCAACTAGCCAAATCCACAAAGGATCAAGGGAAGGGGAAAAAGAGAGCAACAAACCTTGAGTGCCTGCCGTCCTGCTTTTATAACACCTTTCATCCCCAAAGAACCTATTTACCCAGGGTCAGACTCTGCCCCATTCCTGCAGAGGTGCGTATTAGTGAGTGCTGGAAGCAGTACAAGGAATTTCCTCTCGCCCTGCTCCTCCACCCTGTTGGTGCAACCTGTGTGATTGGGAGGTATTCCCACCAGCACGAGGGCTGCAGTGTCCCTCCAGCTGCCACCTGCACTGTGCCTCCTGCCAGATCCCCTCCCCTGCCTGGCTGGGAGAAGAGATGAGGGACAAATCAGAGTAAAACCTTGTGGAAACAAGAGTGCTCCTGGTGTGGAGTTGCAGCTTTCCACTCCTTAGACGGGCACAAAAATCAAGCACTATCTTGGTTAAATTCATTCTGATCCTTCAACAGTTACTGGACTCAATTCTGCTCACGCCGACACAGGTGTAAATTGAGGTGAAGTACACTGTAAATATTTTTTGATATCTTGTTTCGGAGTTAAAAAAAAAAAAAAAAAGGAGAATTGGATTCATCTAACCAGCACATCTCTATTTAGTTCAGTGGAGTCATTAACATGCCCCGGTGCTGGGAATTAGGACTGGCATTTTGTGGAGAATACAGACTCCACAAAGGTGACACAGGCTGGATGAAAAGCAGAGACTCCTTTCCAAGACAACTGCTCCAGAGCACTTGCTACTTGGAAACACTAAAATTGCTATCTGGGACTCTGCTTTTGTGCAGTAGGTAAGTGCTACCAAAGTGAATAGCTGCATTTCAGAGCAAGCTTCCCTGCAGCTGCAGCGAGCAGAGCTTTCAGCTTCTCAGAGAGGAGAGCTCTGGAGGAGGAGCCTTGGCTTGGGGTCCCTGGGTACAAAGGGTGATTTCTGCTAGTCCTGCTCTAAAGCACTGGAGCTGAATGACGGCTGCTGGATGCAGACAGCATGGGTGAGAGTTCGTGTGTGGAAGCTGGTCACAGAAGTGGAGCTGATTTGCTTTCATTCTTCTGCAGCCTATTTACGTTTGAAAATAAAAATGGTATGTAAGAACACAGGCGCTTTTCTGTCAGTATAGCTGCTTCCCCTTCTGGGGACTCCATGCTGTCTGGCGTGTGAGCTAAGCGATAAGATTCCCATGACTGGGAATTTTGTTTTGCGTTTCATTGCCTCCTAGTCCTGTCGACATAATGATCTCATATACAAAAACAAATCACCTCCTGACCTCAGCATAACAAATTGAATGCAATACTTGACACATGGTCTCCGAGACTGTCTGCCTGTTTTCTCCTGCTGCCTTCGAGTAAAAGGGTCTGTTTCCCACTATCTGCAGCCTGCAAACTCCAGTACAATTTGGGCTATTGCCAGCTGTCACCTGTGAACCTATTCCTCCCAGCCATGCTTTCTGATTACAATGAATGAGTCAAGTATGCCTCCATAGGCTGATGAACTAGACACAAAAGAATTATTGAGTGCATTCAAAAAAAAAAAAAAAAGGAAAGAAAAAATGACTGCCTTTATACCAAGAAAATCTGTATTACTTACTAAGAATCAAATCCATCATTAGAGCTGTGCAAGTATACATAACCAAGGCTGACTGTAAAGGGCACACGTGCAGTGTAAGCAGTATGAACAGAAGCATCTTGATAGCCAACACACCTGGGAGAGAACCCCGTGTGTTCTGCCCCACCATCAGGTCTTGTGCTTACACCGAAACCTGAACTCCCTAGTAAGTCAAACTGCATGCTGTGTGTTGGCTTGTATCCTAGCCCAGATCTGGATGGATCTAGCTGTCTTAACTGGTGAGGAAAATCAGGAGGTATTTCAACTTAAGCCTTTCCCTCACAGACAGATGAGCTGGTTCCTCTTATAGTGATTTGAAAGTCACCCCACAGGAACTGCTCCCCTTTGTTTCTAACCCATGGCACACCATGTTTAGCTGTTCTTCTTTGTAAGTATCTGCTAAACATGTAGCTGTTCAGGGCTGGCAGTTCTTAGAAGCATACCCAGTACAGACGGCATAACTAGTACATCCCACTGCACCAGTTGAAACAATGAGGTTTTGATCCAATTTTTGATGATGTCTGCAAACCATTTGCAATGAGTACCTGAAAAGTAATTAAGAAAATGCATGGCTGTTCACAGGTTTACACTGCATTGCATTGGCAGACAGACTCTAATTATATGAGCAGATGTGGTGCTGAAGAACCAGGACCCACTGTGTAGAGGGCTGCACTCCCAACCTGTATTGTAGACATGCAAGTCTTGAGCTGTGCCTGATCCATGTTAACTACTTAATTGAATAAACTAGTGTCACCCTGGATTGTAACACCCTTATTCACTTTAAAGAAAGAGGCAGTTTGACTGGTGAAAAAGGGAAACA
Source organism: Nestor notabilis (assembly GCF_000696875.1). Taxonomy (NCBI): domain Eukaryota; kingdom Metazoa; phylum Chordata; class Aves; order Psittaciformes; family Psittacidae; genus Nestor; species Nestor notabilis. Next base: position 48,233 of record NW_009933054.1, on the reverse strand, counting down.
GAAGAGAGCGCACACCCTGAGTCAGTGTAGCATTATTACATTATAATGAATAAGAGCCCTAGCTAATCAGTTATTCCATCACTAGCAGAAGCAGTTACATTTGAATCTCTGTAAACAAGCTCAGTGTGGATCTACCAGTTATACGGAGTTCGGGTCATCTGACATTCTTTCAATGCTAACACCTGTCCCAGGTCCTGTATGACTTTTTGGCATGAAAACTCCCAGCAATGGGTGATGGTCAGCTGGCCCAGGACTTTCTTCTTGCAGTTACCCACCTTTATTTTGCCTTGGACACCTGAAACGCTTAGTACTGAATTAACCTTTCAATACATTTTTATTCCAATAGTTAAAGTATCCATTTCACCCCTAAGAAATAACTGGAGCTTACTGTGCTAAGGCACATCTGGTATGAGCCTCATTAATCTTGAAGCAGTATGGTATATGCCCAGCACAATTTTGGCACTGTGAAAGAGGAAAACAAGAACATTCCTTCAGAAGCTGTGAACACCTGGAATTCTACATAGGTTGCTATAGAAAGCATAGACCACCTTAGCAGTACACTTTCAGACTGAGCATCGTAGCAGCCATCTTGACATATTTTGCAGGAAAAAAAAGAGAAAAGATTCCTCCATCTGCTGGCTGATGTCTCTTTACTGGTCCTCAGTTGGTTCGGCATAATATCTGTTTCCACCTTATTAGAATATGAAGACCAGAGAAAGGTAATGCCTTTGTATACATTTGAAACTATCACTGTCTTCACTAGAGAGAGAGCAAAATCTGTGCTTTTAAAAATACCACTCATCTTTTAATTTCTTCAAGCTCATTAACCAATTAATTCCTCTGCAGGCCTTTATGCATGTAGTCATCACCTCTAGTTTATACCTGAGCAAATGAAGCTATAGAGATTTGCCCAGTTACATCTGAGCTGGTCACCTTAGCTTTGTCCTCAGCCTTTTTCCTGCTTTCATTACCTATAGGACTATGCATGAGTTAAATACAACCCTAAATCGTGGTGACAGTGACTTTCTTCAGTGTTCTGGAGGCAGGCAACCATCAAGTTGTATCATGTTGTTCAGCCGTGCCATCTAATTGTACCTTACAACTTAAGAGTGCCATTTAAACTTGTAGTACTATGTGTGAGTAGCGACAACAGTGTGATTTAAAGTTTAAGTTAGGGAACACGCTAAATTCTTGACTTCCAAGCATGTGTTTGTACAAAATAGTTTCTTACTCTTTGATCTCAATAGGATGTGTCAAACATAAAGGTACTATGAGTAAAGCTGTCAGACAAAAACCCAGTCACATGTAACTAAATTTTAAATAAAAGATTACTTTTTGTTCTTGATTACCTTGATTACATTTTCTATGGTGTTGCTGCACATGCTTATAAGTTCTCAGTACTCAGATGCAGTTCACTGTTCATCAAATACTGCATTGTTAGTTTTGCAATGCTATTTATTCCTTCAGTGATCACATGCATATATCTGAAGTAGCAATATTTTCAACAAGACAGAACTATGCTTTGGGAATCAGGCAGTAGTGTTCTAGTTTAGGTGCCTGAGCTAGGGAAGTTTATCTATTTGCTGCTTGATTATGTCTAAGAATACAAGAGGCACACAGTACAAGTAATATCAGTTAAAACAAAAGTGCTGTTAGACTGCGATCCCTCCCAGATGTGTTATTATTTTGCAGGGACAACATTATATCAAATGTTAGAAAATGTATGACCCATGGGGAAATAAAATCCTAAAGCTGATAAATATAGCTATATTTTGAATTATGTTAATCAGTTTCAACAACAAGAAAAAGAAATGGCTCCAGAGCAGCCCGGTCTGCATCACTCTCAGACTCTTCTTCAATTGTCTGTTGCCTCAGGCACCTACTCTCTGGCCACAGTAGACCGGATTAATAATGTTTTGGCTGCCACACAAACCAGCTGATGTAGCTATAATATACAGCGATGTCTTAGCATCAGACAATATACAGAGCTGTGGGTATGGACCTGCTTACTCAGAGCTTGGTGGGCACCAGAAAGCAGAAGGCAACTTCATTGCTCTTGAGGGAAAGCAGCCACATGCTTCTTTTGCACTGACAAGCAGGCAACTTTACAAACTCTTTAGCCTTCTATTCTGAGTCAAGCAACTTTTCTTGTATTTCGCAAATGCTGGTGTTTTCCAAACCTTACAGACAAGTATGGTATGAATTTATTTTTCCGACAAAGCTTCTCACCCTTATAGCTGCTGAGAAAAGCTGAAGAATTTGACGTAGTTAAATTCCAGAAGAAGAAAGGGAAATGAAGCTAACACAAATGGGCTTATTTGAAGCCCAAGGTTTTTAGGACAGTCACATAATTTTTAGGAAGCTCAATTTAACCCAAGGAAAGGAAGGACATTTGCATGTTTGGGACGGGAGGTCATAAAGCAAGTCTACAGCAGAGCAGCACACACAAGGTACTGCTCCTTTCGCCCCAGGGCCCCCACAGCAGCACACTGACCACACACAGCCCAGACAGTGCTTGTCAGGGGCCAACAAACAACAGCCCAACAGCAGGACTTCCCGCTGCCTTCAGCTGCTAGACCAGAGACAGAGGAGCAAGAAGGAACTGCTTCCTACTGTCACCTTCCCCTGCAGTGCCTACAGAGATGTGAACAAGGCTTGGGGAACCAGCATGCACTCCCTACGGCAGGTAAGTTACATGGTACACGTATGTGGGGAAAGTCTGGACTAGCGCAGTGTGTTTGTTCACAGCATTATTTAAGCCTAAAGGCCATATGAAGTCTCTGGTTCCTGGTGCTTTAGTGAGACTGGAATTGAAGGGAAACAATCATATTTAACACATGGTAAATCAGCTGTTCTTTCCTTTCTGAAAAAAAAAAGTTGCTGCTAGCTTTACTGCAGCAATAGGCAAAGTTAATTTACTGTCTTCCTTTCTTCAGGGCACTGTCTCCTAGAGAGCACATCTGAGAGGGTCCCTAAGCAGAGCTGCTATGTGAAGAATCCTGATGAGCAGAAAAAAACAGGATGAAGAAAGTGCTTTGTTCCAGGG
>NW_009933054.1:35999-45156 GCF_000696875.1 Nestor notabilis | reverse complement strand
CTGCTGACACCACCTCCTCTGCCTGAAATGAGCCAGGCTCACAGGGCATGTTGATGCAGTTTACTCATGTGTTTTTAGCTGTTGATATCAACTCCCCCATGTCACCATTAAATACAGGTTGCTTTATGCAGTCTGTGTGTGCCTGTGACTGAGAAAGCAGCGGGTTCACAGCAAAGGAGGCAAAATATGACACAGCCCATGGGAGTAGAAGGTATTACTGAAATGCAGCTCGGTGTAGCAGCTTTGCAATGTGCTGACGAATGCACAAGGTGATCAGGCCACCAAAGAGCTGATGCTCATTCCTTTGTCTGCAACAAGGATCAGTGAGGAAAAAAGAGATAATTGAGCTCTCTTCACTGTCTCACTTGTTCTCCCACTGGGTCCTATGGACCCTCATGGGTTTTCTCACCTGTTCAGGACCCAAAGAGATGCTTCACACCCAGCTTCCTCACTTGTGTGTTTTGAGGGGTAAGTACCTTGTGCTTCTTTTTAGTCCCAGGGAACAGTTCTTTCCTATTTGATGGCTCCATTTCAGTCTGCACATATACGATCTCTCTCTAGCTCTCACCCTTCCAAGAATTCATCCTCAGCTCCACAATGAAATTCTGTGAGAAGTCCTTGGCACCCTGGCCACTCATCAGAATAAAAAAATTGGGAATTACAAGGCACCTATTAAGGGCTTGTAAGAGCTCACATTACAGTATTTCCAGTAGCCAAAATTCAGATTATTATCAGGATTCTCAGCACTTTTCTTTTTTGACCCCAAGCACTCTCTCGTGCTTCATCTTGTCCTCTTTCAGGATTGTCAGATCCCAAGGTTGGAAAACCTTTTGGAAATTACTCTCAAATTTCAGTTGGGGGTGATAGAAACACACTCCCCGCTCCCTGACACATCTCCATCTCTACAGAGGAAATGTTTAAGTTACTCACACTTCCTCCAGACCCTTTCGTGGCTTAAACAGGATGCTGCCCTATCACACACGGCCTCCCTTGATCTTTCTTAATGTCAAAGCACCCGCAAACCGCTGCCAAACTGTTCTGCAGTGCCATCTAGTGAGACAGACACATTTTCACAGAGCTTCTTCCAGCCTGGGCACATCCATCATTCCCACAATGCTGCTTAATTTTTCTCTAAGGCTTGTCTTCCTTTCTCATGTAAGCCCCCTCCCGCGTCTTTTGGTGTTCAGAGTTCATCCAAACCAGCTCTTTCATCCTCCTATGAGGCCAAAGTCTAGAGTCAAGAGTGGTTTACTGGCCTATCAAGACTATGGCAGCTTCACAGTCTGTAACAGATTAGATGGGTGTAGATGGTATCTCCTGCCCTTCAAGAAAACCTGCAAATGTGGAGCTAGGATATGTGTGAATACAGTCTCCCATGCTGTGGGAAGGAGACAGACATTGGGTAGATGAGGAGAATGACTTGCTAGGAAAGGGGTAAGGTAATAATCTGTGCAGGTAGGTGGGAAGAGGGCAAGGGATCAGTTGAGGAAAAGAAACCTGAGGCTGCAAAGAGGACAGAGCTGAGGAGCAAGAGGCATGGAAGTGTGGCAGAAGATGACATGGAGACACAGCAAAGCAAGGTGTGAGAACTATGTGAGGGGTGCCTGCTCAGGGATGCAGAATGAAGAAGAAGGAATGAAATTAGCAAAAGAGCCAAATGAAGAAGTGTAAGACTGGAAACAGTAGGGATAGATAAGACAGTGAGCCAATGGGAGACAAAAGTAGTGGAGGAAAATAAATCTACCATGTCAGAAAACTGAAAAGGCCCATCCTGAGTAGCAGCACTGAGAAGCTGAGAGTAAGCTAGGGCTGGGGCGGGTGTTCATGGGGATTTTCTGAGGATGGGGCCTGTGGCAAGTGTCAAAGTTAAGTGTTGAATGATGACTATGCACATGTGTCAATATTCTGGGTTTCAGTTTGATTATTTAAAGATTTGTGCATGCATGTGAAGTGTGTGCATGCACAAACCTTAAATTACATTATTAGTATATAATATGAATTAATATCTAATATAAATCCTATCTTATACTGCAGGATTGAAGCTCCAGCTCTGAACTCTCCAGAATTAGTCACTGTTGGATAGGGTTGCCTATACTTCATAATGCCACCACATGCCTTTAAATGAATAGATGTTCTACCTAGAGAGAAGTCAAGAGGGTGCAATTTGGGAAATGTGCAAGACTGCTGGAGATGATGAGCTCATGGCTAAAGCAGCTAAACAATGCCACAGAGCTGGACTCTATTTCTTCCCTTTCCCCAGAATGCCCAGGGGACACGCTCAGTCTTTTAAGACAGACTTTTCTCAAGTGGTGCTCAATACGTGCTCTTTGCTCTGGTGGTACCAGACTGGAGATCTATGAATGTGGTTTGCAGAAAGATAGAGACATAAAGCTATAAATAACATAATGAAGAATTTCCACACTGAATCACTGCTAAAGACTATACCATAAAACCAGCCTGACTGGAGGGCATGTATATGCCAAGAAAACCATCAGCTTGCACAATGGTAGTTTCTGACTTTCTTACTTGTTGCCAACCAGTTTCCACATGCCCAAGCACAACTCTACTTTTTCAGAAGGTAGATGTCCCTGTGGTCTGATCTGCCATGATGTTTCATGCAGTTTTATGGGGCTAGGAGTCAAAGTACTAATAAATGTAACAGCATGTAAACTGATCTTTTAATAAAGTTGCAGTTACTGGGGCTGGGAAATCTTTTTCAGATTTCAGAGTAGTCTATGTTGCATTTTCCATTTTGCTTGGACAAAAATGTGAAGTGGTGGCTGCACTAAGAGAGAAGAAAGCAGCCTCTTACAGCCCTTAACTATATCTCCAAGCACCTGAAAGCATATTATGATCACTCCCTGTTTTCAGTTCAGTAAGGGTAGGAACTTCGTGTACTTCTAAATAGCAAAAGGGAAATAAATATGAAAGAGAAAAAAACCACAATAAACTTATGGGGTATTTTCCATCCTGCAGGGCTGGCTTTTCAGTATTTACATTACATAATATGCAGCTACTAGAATTACTGTGTTCTATTCCAGAGAAGCTTCCGGAAACCAAATTATTTAGTGGCTAGGCATGAATGCTAACCCCATCGTTTGAAACACAAGCTAATAATATAGAAGTTTACTCTACCCAAGGGTATGTGTATCCATCATATTGAGATGCATTCTTCTGTATGATAGGTTCAGCTTGATGGGCATGTTTACAAAGGCTTTCTTCCTAGGATAACTGGACAATTTTGGTTTGAGGGAACAGAGATATTTGAGAAGTATTCTAACATAGTGTAAAATACTCTAGAGATATGGCTATAAAGAGTTGAAGACTGAGGAAATGAGTAAAACTCGGAAAGGAGAAATGAAATCATCAGTCTCAAATGGCCAAGAGGCCTGCTTGGGTAGTCTGTGGTTGTCACTAAAAGAGCCATGGTCGACATTGCTGTCCCTTCCTGCCTCCACCATGCAAAGCTCAAGACCACTGGTCATTTGTAATGCATGAGATCACCAGGCTTTCCTCTGATTTTACCAAGAAACCATTCTTGTGGAGCAATAAAGACCTGTCAGTGAGATCCCTAAGGCTTGCAAAGTCTTTACAGTTGACGTGGCATCCAGTGGCCTGAAGTGCAGTGTGAAACACATGGACAGTAGACTTTGTTATTGCAATATAACATTTAAATCCTCAGCTCCAAAAGATAATTCACCAGCAACATACAAGGTCAAGCATGACAGGTAGGTTTACATAATACTTCCTGCATGTTCTCTCTCCCTACTGCCCACAACAACAGTTCAAGTTGGTCTCGTTAGCAATTCCGAAGTACTCCCCTGATTTGTCCTGTAAAAAGCTTCTTCTCCCAATTTAAAACTGTGAAAAGATGCATTCATTTACCATATTTGCCCATGCAATGTCTGCATTTTTTCTCAGAAATGTCTTGAGGGCTTCTGTTCACAATCTACCAGTAATCTGTTACAACTAGCCAAAACCAGAGACATTACATGTGTTAGTTTTACCAGAAGGTCAGGCATCAGGTTGGATTGGTCATAAAGTTGCTATTTCTTTGCAGCTGCTAGATCGAGCCCTTTTATGAATAAAAATATTATAATAGTTCTTTAAAAAACAACTCTCTAATATCTATTTTCAGAAATGGCGTGGAGTCCCAGCTTGCAAGAGCTTCCCTTTATGCTATATTTGGTTCAGAATGACACTTCATGACAGCACAGAGATTGATGGAATGCTGTAGCTACATCTCCTGCCTAAGGAGCTCAGCCTGTCTACGAGGGGTTTTGCCCCCAAACCACCCTCAGCACATCTAAGGAATCTAGGTCAACATGTTTTATATCCATATTTCTTATAAGAAAATCCTTTTTTATGTAATTGTAAACCTGACAGAGAGGGAAACAGTGTTCAGAGCAAGTCACAAGAAACAAAAGCATCATTACAATGGGAGAAGACAGGAAAGAAGCAGGGGAAGGCAGTGGCAGCACAGGGGGACTATAAGGAGTGGCTAGGAGAAAAATGCCAGAAGAAAGCTGATGGGGGTATTAGATCTCTTTCTTTCTTTGATGAAGTGGCAGCTCTCCTTTCCCTGCGAGGCTCTGAAATAATGATGCTTCTCAGACATTAACATGTTATGGGTTTGGGGCTTTGAAACCAAAAAGTATTTTTCCCTTGGTATCAAAAACATCAGTGTCTCTCTGCTTTCTCCTGGGAAGTTCAGAGTAAAATTCATGTTTGCAAATTTAAAATAGACAGTCTTTACCTACACATCTGTTTCTACTTGAAAGAAAATGACAGCAGGGGAAAAGATTCTTTCCTTGCATTTTCTTTAAATCTTACCCCCACTCCTCCTACTCCAGAGCCCACTTCTGCTGGTTTCATCTTTGCGAAGAGATTTCCTGTATCCCTGACTGTCACAGGAGCAGAAAGCTCTTACAGAGCTACTGGCAAAATGTGTAACCAGTGTAAGAGTGTTTACCCTGGTAAGGAACAAGTTTGAGGATTTCATGTTCATGGTGCCAGCACTCCAAAATACCTCTGAGGCAAGATCACCTAGTAACATGCCTAGGTAATGTCTTTCTTGAGGGCTTTGCTCATTTACCAGGAAGAAATGTGAACTGTCCACTTTAGCTTCCAAGAGCATCAAAGGTATGTTCAGATGCCAGCAGGATTGCAAAAGGGCAGCAGTCCAAACCTTTATCCACCACAAACTGCCCACAAACAAAATTAGAAACCATCAAGTGTCAAAACCTACAGTTGAAGAGTAACTTAATTGTCTACTACCAGGAACAGGCTATGGTCCTCCAGGCTGACTAACCACAAAGAGAAACAATGATTTGAGGATTTACAAAAATGTGAAGCTGTTAAAAAGAGAGGGAGACGTAATCAGGCACACAGCTGAAACTGCACAGTATGGGTCTATATATGCCAAGTAATCCTTAATAGGTGCTGTATTTTCCTTTGGAGCACCCCAAAATCAGTCATTTAACACCAGGGAGATTTTTAAAGAGTTTTTTCCAAGTGGGCAATACTGCAAGACTAACAGTTCTTAACTCTAGCAGGAGCACAGGTTTAGTTCTGAAGGGCCAAGCATATCCCCCAACTTCACAAGCATGTAGATGCAACCATCCACTCTGAAACAAGCTGTAAGTAAAATTGTTGAAGAGCAAACTGGACCTGACATGCCACCAGTGAAAACATCCTTGGAACACTTCAGAGACCTGTTCCTGATGAGGCTTCAGTACTACTGTGAGGGCAAGAATTCCCATGGTTTCAAAGATTCCTGAAAACATTCTCTGGCACTAAGAAGAAAAGTAGCATTTTTGCAAAGGCAGAACACCTATAAAGGCTTGTTTTGTGATGGAAAGTGTGCTGTACCAGCAGTGGAAAGAGGGGAGACAAGTTTGCTGCAAAACCTCGTCATACATCTCATTGTATTTTGAAATGTAGATTTTTTAATAAAACAAAGCAGCTGACCACAGAGTGTGAGTTTAGAAAGTGACTCTCATATCAGTAAAAAGATTTTGGTAAGATATCTGTCACGCAAGGACTCCAATGCCTCCAAGTCTGAGAAGAAGGTCAGCAGACAGAAACACTATCAGCATAAGAATTGAAAAGAAAACAGTTCCAGAAAGACAGTAGTTTTATTGAGTTATGAGTTGTCTCTTAGCATCACGTTACTATCTCTGGATGATTTATGTTGTCCTAGGAAAGTTCTGGTGAGCAAACTGTTCAATCAAAAGACATGAGTTCAGTAATTCCTCTGAGCCTGGCATAAACAAAGGTGTTTTATGCCAAATGGACATAACCAGGCAAGATCTTTGACATTCCTACTGCAACAAGTAATTGTTATTATTCCAGCTTTAGATATGACAATAGCTTTCTTGTCTCCTTACATAAGAAAGACCCATCATTTGCTTTATTAGGCCTGGTAATATTCCCAGTAACATAGCACACAGAATGTGGGGAAGTCATGACTAGTGCAGTGTGTTCTTGTTCACGGCATTATTAACCCAGAGGCCATATGAAGTCTCTAGTTCCTGGTGCTTTAGTGAGACTAGAATTGAAGGGAAACAATCTTATTTACCACATGGTATATCATCTGTCCTTTCCTTTCTGAAAAAAAGCTGCTGTTAGCTTTGTAGCAATAGGTTTTACTGTAGCAATGAAGCAATGAGCTATTACTGTTGCAATAGGCAAAGTTAACTTACTTCTTCTGCACCTCAGAGAAGAATAACTTAATAGAATTGATTTTTTCACACATGCTTCAGAGTTTGGTCAGCACAATAGTATGTTCATGTTGTGATGTAAATGAATCCTTAATGCAATAAACTTGTTTTAAAGCAAACTTTCAACCTGTTGAAGCCTCACATTGGGTTGGTATTTTTTTGGTTGCTTTTTTTTCCAGTTGTTAATAGCCTTTTTGTTAGGGCAAAAGCCAGATTTTACAAGTGACCCCAAGCCATGTTAGATATCCAAATAAGCAAAGTAATTGATAAAAGTGATGCAGAAGACATTCAAGCTCATAAGAAGAGAGCAATGGCAGCCTGGAACAATAGTGTCCAAAATCATTTGACAGGTTTCATGCATGTTGTTGTATCACCACAGCAGAACCTACTAAAGGCCCATTTCAGTACATGGGGAATGCATCCTTGGCTGAACAGCCTCCATTACTCAGATCCTCATAACCTTTCTTCAGAGGTGCACCAGCAATTGCATTACCTAGAGCAGCTCTCTGGAGTGCAGCAGGTTTGCCTTTAACTTAATTTTGCCTTTGACATAATTTGTGGAGGATTTTTCACATCCACAAGAAGGAAAGAAATATTAAGAGAAAATGGATTTTTTTTACTCTTTAAACATTTTGGTTCTATCAAGCTGCATTGCTAGGAAAAGGCTGCAGAAGAAGGATTAACAGCCTTGGTGCTGCAGAAGTAATCGCAGATCTGCAGTGTATCACACAGCCAGACTTGCTTTTGTATAATTTTTTAAAACATGCCTTCTTGGAGAAGCACCGTTTACATGTTTCTGCCATGTGACTTTACGTTTTCAGGACTGTTCTAGCTGTGAGCATCCAGAACATCACAAGACAGCCTCCTGTGCAAATCTGCCCGAGGGCTTCTCTGAGTTCCGCCAGTAAGTGTGGCCTTATTTGTGCAGAGGTGTGGTGCATAAAGGACCTACTTCAAGTTGTCTGGTATTAATTTTTCATGAGATCAAAATCTGACCTGATACAGCCTTTGTGGTTAGTGTGTGTTTATTTCTGTTCGAATCCTTTCAACAGGCGTTTCTAGCTACACCCACAAGGGATGACTGCAAACATTCTTCTCACGACCGGTGCATTGTAAATCCTGAAGCTCTTTGGTGCCGTATGTTTTTTTTTTTAGGATTGTAGCCCTTCCCCACCATTTTACATCCCATGACAAAGGAGAGCAAAGGTTCACTGGCTGCATTTCCAATAGGGCGGACAAATTTATTACCACTAATAATATTTTCAGCTACGAAATTAAATCAGCTGAGCAGCCAAAGCTTCTGACTGAGGTAGGAGGATCCCACATTTGGGACTATTCTCTTGCTCTGCGTAACAGATCAGCAGTCCCCAGTCAGAGCTCAGTCTCCTCTGGCCATGAACCTGAGAGGGCAAGAGTGTTGATGGCTCAGCAGGCTGGCTCCTTGCAGCCATTTAGGGTCCCCCTGTCACCTGACAGCCTAGAAGGACTTGGGACAAGGAGGGCAAGGCAAGGGGGAGACAATAGTGTGGGAGAAACAAATGTCATTTCCCTGGATACTGTGAGCAGTTGCTCAGGAAGGATATGGGGGGGAGCTCGGACCATCTGAAAGGACAACCAGCTGTGTTGGCTCGGGGTGCAAACTGGTTCATACTTGGGTTAGAAATGTTTTCCAGGGTGACATATGGCTGTGGTGTCACAGCATGCCATTGTCACAGTTTATTTGGCATGTCTTTGCTTCCTCTGCAACACCGAGTGCTGGCCACTGCTGACAGATGAGGAAGGTTTCCTGCAGTGGCAAAGGTGGCTTAGTTCTCATTCCTCACTCCCTTATCCACCACTCACACATGTCCCAGTCTGAAGCTCACCAACCTTCAAGCCTTCTCTCGACCTGTCTCCTCACAAAACAGTTTAGTTTTGGTTAGGGGCATGTCAGTGCTCACAGACAGAAGGACATCCAACATATTGTGGAGAAGAGATTCAAAGCAGCCCTGTGGAGAAGGACTTGGGGGTGGTGACTGATGAGAAACTCGACATGAGCAGGCAGTGTGTGCCTGCAGCCCAGAAACCAACTGTATCCTGGACTGTATCAAAAGAAGCATGACCAGCAGGTCAAAGGAGGTGATCCTGCCCCTCTACTCTGCTCTTGTGAGACCTCACTTGGAGTATTGTGTACAGTTCTGGTGTCCTCAACATAAAAAGGACGTGGAGCTGCTGGAGCAAGTCCAGAGGAGGGCCACGAAGATGATAAGGGGGCTGGAGCACCTCCCATTTGCAGACAGGCTTAGAAAGTTGGGGCTGTTCAGCCTGGAGAAGAGAAGGCTGCGTGGAGACCTCATAGCAGCCTTCCAGTATCTGAAGGAGGCCTACAAGGATGCTGGGGAGGGACTCTTCATTAGGGACTGTAGTGGTAGGGCAAAGGGGGAAGGGGTTTAAAC
>NW_009933054.1:9714-35946 GCF_000696875.1 Nestor notabilis | reverse complement strand
ATAAGTGGCCTAAGGAAGTTGTGAATGCTCCAACCCTGGAGGTGTTCAAGGCCAGGCTGGACAGAGCCTTGGGCGATATAGTTTACTGTGTGGTGTCCCTGCTCATGGCAGGGGGATTGGAACATGATGATCTTAAGGTCCTTTCCAACCCTAACTATTCTATGGTTCTATGATTCTATATAGCTCAAGCAGCACACCTGAAGGCCTGGCAAGCTGTGGCACAAAAGCAAGAATGAACCTCCTGTGATAGGGTGGAGCCAAGGGATCCTTACGTTGTCTTCATACCAGACGAAAATTTAACATGTAACACCTGAGATGGGAAACTCTGGTCTTCTCTACCATTCTGTGAGCACAGGATCCATCCACGGGTTTCAGAAATGTTCCCTTTGTGTGCGTCTTCCACTAAAAGTCATTTCTGGCAAAGCTTCCCTTGCCACACCACTGGGTCTGGCAGGATTTTAATCTTACAGAAAATGTTTTCGTAATAGTCATTCATTGGCCCTTCTCTGCCCTCTCAATTTCATTACATTTTATATTACACTTAAATTTATTTTTTAAAATGTGCCTACTGTCTGAATACATAAGGGTTTTAAACAAAACTTTTGTAATGCTATGCAGCATCTGACGGGATCATTAGAGTACATGGGGCATTATTAATATCTGCTAACTAAATGTACACAGTGATGATTCAGCACTTAAGTAAAACATAAGCTTTAACCCAAAGAAATTTCACTGTGGGATTCAGAATTGTTTTTCTTTCCTTCTTCCCAAAGTGTGAACATATTTAAAACTAGCTATAGATCAAGTTTATAACAGGATCATTATAGTTTTATTGTGCTCCTGGAAGGAGATAGGAGTCAGGCTAAATCCAGAGTATCAGTAGCAATTTTAAATTCGTATTTGTGCACATCTTGAGAGTCTATCTGTTAGAGATGGGTAATGTTCACAGCTTAATCTTAGACATTTGCTATTAATCTGTTTCTGCTTATGACTCAGAGTGCCTTGCTGCCAGAACACACTGAAAACCCTAAAATTCAGTGACAATGAGTGCATTCATTATGTTAGCAGAGAAGGCGAGGAAGGGGGAGAATGGTAAACTCATTTTACAAATTGAAGTTATGGCTATTTGTCATGAGTCATTTTACTGTTTGTCTCACCACATTACCTCACTGGAATATGTGCTGAAGCTTCATGCTGAGAGAGAGCCTGTGCCCCCAGGAGTCTTCCTGCCCCAACCAGGCACAGAGCACCTAAGGAGGAGATACACAAACCCTGAGATGTATGGCTCCTATGGGGCTCAGACAGGGCAGTGGGGTCTGAGAAGGAGCCCCAGCTCCCACAGGCTGCTTCAAGTGGGTAGACAGCTCCAGGAGAGGAGCAGGAGCTTCTTCCACTGAGGCTGGTACCTCTCAGAACCAGAAGGGAAAATGGATGGATCCTCCTACTTGACCTATAAGCTTCATCATCCTCCCTTAGGGACCGCTCCCTGATTTACTTGTTAGACACAATTCCAGATCTGACTCTGCAGTAAGCATAAAGGAAAAATGAAAATAAAACCATTGGACATCAGCAAGTAATGTCTCCATTTCTGGCCACACCTCATTTGAAGAAGTGGGATCTCTCAAGCAAGCTGCAAAGCATTACAGACATCAGGAGAACCAAAGAAAACACATTTCTACCTTTTAGCAGCAGGGTGGATTGCCTGAGACTCTGTTTTCCATTCTTCTGAGGCAGGATTTGTTTCATTCACCCCAAGGGCCAGGTGGCCACATGCAGGAAGAGAGCTATCGGATGTCGAGCTCTAACAGCAAGCCTATGGCGGGTCTGTTTTCCCAATCCCAAACATCCATTTCTTCCTGCATGTCCTGAAATAAAAAATCTGCCACCAAGCCTATACAACAAAAGCTGCCCTCAGTGCCTTCTTTCTCATTTACTTTCCACATTGTCCTTTATAGACTTGGCACCTTGATCTCTCCTTCAAGCCTTCTGCAATGCCAAGTAGCGCCTCATGGGAATTTTTTCAGCTCAATCAATTTTCAGAACTTCTAAAATTAAAAATATGTAAGAAAGAAAAACAAATAATACTAAACAAATGCCAAAATACAGCACAGAATCATTCAGATATTAACTGAAATATAAGCAAATAAACATGTCCAATTGACCAGAGCGGTGCATTGGTTACACAACCTTCAAAACAAGGTCAGGGCTGAGGATTTCAATGTGTTTGTTTCTCTGAGTCATAAGTGTATCAGGCTCCCTGGGAAAGGCCAGCCAAAGGAGATCACTCTCTGTCTTCCCTTTTACTTCATTCCTCTGACCATAAACAATTCCTGTACATGATCTTGAGTGGTACAAAATAATTGGAATTGGATCTGGTTCACAGGGAGCGCACCAGTGTCCCATAATCCTCGTTTCTGCCTCCTTTCTGTCAAGCTCATTATCTCAGCATGGCTGCTCTGTTCTGTTCTGCTTCTATTTATATTCATTTTTTCCCCCTTAACTCACTCATTGCATTGATCCGGTATTTGGTAAATTGAAATGAAAGGCCTCAGTCACAGAAATAAACACAAAATAAATTAGGGATATTTTACTGTTTCTGCAGATTATTTTTTTTAAAAAAAGGTAATAAATAAATGTTCTCTTCAAAATGAGGAATTTTCAAATGCCTCCTCTCCTTATCTTTTAACAGACTGATTAGGGTCCCAAAAGGGTACCAGGCAAGGGTGGGTACTGGAAATCTGCCATCCTTGGACTTACGCTTTGCAGTCATTGCATTGCTGAGGTGTCTGTGACTCTTGATTTGGTGGAATAATTCCTTAAACCCGTGTTGAGAGTGGAGGTTGTTCACTGTTTTTCTATGTAGCAAGTAATGCAGCCTGTCAACAGGTAACAGCACTGTTCAGTGTCCAAGATTTCTTTACTTAGTTTGTATCAGCTCTCCTTGAGCTGCAGCAGCAGCATCTGCTGCACTTGCGACACATTCTCTCACTTCTTACTGTGAATCTTAAAACATCTGCAAGGGCAGACACATGGACGGACACACACACCCATCTGCCCCATATAATCCCTATGACTCCCTGACTGCAGGGATTATTTTTTTCCCTGAGTTCAGTTCTATTTCTGCTTCCACAGTGCATTTCCTGGTGGAAGAAAGTTATCAACCCAAACCCATTGGATTTATTTTTATTACAGCTTATGCAGAGCCACTGATCTGTTAGGCATCCCTCTTCTAAGAAGAGAATATGGATATCACATAGTCATAGTTCTTACAGCAAAATCTGGACTAGAAATAACTCTTTCTTTCTAACAAGAGTCTAAGGGAAAGACATGTGAGCTGATTGATCGGTTTCCATTTTTCTTGCTGTCTCCACAGCAAAAAGAAAACTAGAAAACTTCATCACACACGTCTGCAATGAGAGCAGAGGTCAGCCCTGGCACTTGATGTGGTTTCAAAACTGAAGAAGCAGTTCCCTAGAGTCTATTCTACTTGGCAAGCAATATTTTTTTCCTGCATGAAATAAAACCAGATACAAACCTGGGACTTCTAGTTGTCATAGAGGAGAAACAGTGTACCACATGGCTCATTATTTGGGGTTGATCAAGATCTACCCCCTGGAGTTTTGACTAACCTTAGGATGGGTTTTCCCCCCATACTGCCCGGAAAAATAAACATTATACATCTCTCCTGTAGTGGTCTTCTCGCAAGATTTCTGACCCTTTTGTGCAAACTGTAGTGGTTTGGGTGGCTCAAATAAATGTCAGCTGAGCAGTCAACTTTGTACCTTCTTAATCATGGAGGGTTCACCCACCAAACTATCATCTAGCATCGACCATTCTATGGTCACATCAGATTACATACACTACAATGGAGGTATTTGCAGGTATTGCAGGTATTGCAAGTATTTTCAGGTAGAGCTGTAAAAGTCAGGTTTCAATGAGAAGCAACAGGTAATTTTCATTCCAAGCAATATGCAAATAAAAATTGATCATTTTGCACATTTTTTTCTTTAAGGATTTACAACTGGTGTAAACTATTTTCAACTTTTTATTTCAGAAAACACTTATCCTATTTCTAAATAAGAAAAAAAAATTAATTTTCCATTAAACTCTAGTTTAAAGTATGCTATTAGGATGGAATCAGGCAGTAGAAAAGAAATCTGTACTATGCCTACTTTGGAAATGCAAAATAATAAATTTAAAAATTTAATGTTTTTTGATGTGGAGTGTTTGAGTGATTAACAGAAAGGAATCCCTATGTCACCACAGTTGACAGAAGACAGTAAACTGCCATGCAGATTTTAGGGCTTTGAATAGTTTCTTTAGTTGAAGTCTCAGAATATAGATTAAGTCTCAGAATATGGATTAAAAACGTTAATCTCAAATTCACTAAGAGGGCAAACACAAGCAACACAGTCCTTTTCAGCCTGCCCCAAGTTGTGCAGCAATATGCAGCATAGAAAGAACTTCATACAGATCTCAGTCTTTCGCACATTCCCTTCTATCTGTCTACACCATGTACTCTCTCACCACCCAAGGTAGAAGAGTTTCAAGAGGCAGAAATTTACAGCTTTGCTATTTTCCTGGAAAACACAAACTTCTATTTGCACTTTTACCAGAGATGAACAAGCAAAAGAAATTGCATCCTGCACTGAGCTGAAAACAATCCATGACTTCTGCCTGAATTTCTTCAGCAGCATCTGCTTTATATCTTGCTCGTCTTAGGAAGTTCTTTTGATTTTGAGTGTGTGGCAGATGTCCAGGATGCCTTTCATCCCAGAACCTGTGGTTGTACGTTCTGAAGGATCAGCCAACAGCAATAGTAGCAATATTGACTTGATCTTCAAGGAACAGCACGAACATGACCCTCTAGGATTCTCTTTGCAGAAATTGCAGCTGGACATTCTTGGTGCATACAATTTGTGAGGGAGACAGAGGCAACTAGAGAAATATTCCAAAATTTGGATATTTCACAAAAGTTTTAAGAAAAATAATAAATTGTATTTTGAATACAAACAGAAAGATAGGTCCTTCACGACTTTTCCTTATCCACAGGTCATAGACAACAAGAAGATTTTCTCTTTTGACGTTGTATTGACAGATTTCATTCTGGTCTGCAAATAGGAGATTGGAGGTTGAGGGGAAGGGGGGTCTGTCCCCCAACCCTACCAGAACTGAAGTTGAAATTCACCTTTTGTTATTCCAGCTCTTACAAAATCAAAGAAAACAGACGTAGAGAGGACTCCATGACCCAGTAAGGGTTGAGATGTAAACATCCACAGATTCTGAACTGTGAAATATATTTTGTCTCATTCATGGCCTAGAAAATAAATGCATTTGACCACAGTAGTGCACAGCAGCTGGTTGCTGTATTACAGCTGGACAGCTGGAAGCCTACAGTTTAAAAAGTTTTATCTAGAACACAGTGGTAAACAAAAGGGTTTGCCATAGATGTCTAAGTAGCTGAAAGGTCAAGAAGGAAATGCAGGAACAATGGCAGAGAATAAAATTGTTAGCTCAGTTATTTACACACTAAGTCAAATAGGACAGTTTGAAGTAAACATTTGGGTTATTCCTTGCTATAGAGCACATCCAAAGTGAATGATTCAGCAGCACAATGTTTATGAGAAAAATATTCTCTTAGATGCTGAGAAAAAGTAATACTTTTCTACAGAGAGTTCCTCCTGAGGAATTCTCCAGAATTGGTGGCAATGTCAAGTGCATCTGTGTCCACTCAGGGTTGGATTCATCACACCTAGCTTTGTGTCACAAAAGCATAGACATCCAATCTAAGTTGACCACAGACAATGGAGAGTGCTAGATATCTTCCTAGAATAGTTAATTTCACTGGTCTTAGCCATCTATCTCTGTCTCAGATACTCACAAGATGATTTTGAGAGCAACCAATATAATCAGGTGCTCAGCATCTATTTGAGGGCATGGGAACATTGAATATTCTGTAGGCTATGCCTGAACTCCCAGCACATTCCTTTTGAGCAGGCTGGAGGGAAATAGCAGAAGGCTTGCTGCAGAGGAGAATGAAGTCTAAGAAATCAACTGTGACAGACCATAAGGGCTGCATATGAGCATTTGCAGCGGTTTTCCTGTAAGCCCAAATAGCATGTCTTGTACACAAACTGATCATATCACTCACGTTGTCCCCAAAAGAGAGCTAAATGCACTAACCACATCTGTCTTTCAATACCATACACATATAAGTGATACCAGACTAGAAGGGGAAGGTGGTAAAGTTAGAGTAGCTAACAACAACACGGCTGACATAAAGGGATAAGGGATTCTTTCTCACATTAAGGCAGTTATTTTTATGTAAATTCTATAAAAAGGTTTTTGGGAAATGTAAACACGGGCAATCAAGTAAGTCAACATATGCCCTGATCTCTAAATATGCTCCAATCAATCAGAGAGGAAATAACACAGATATATAGGGAGCTAAAGAGGTTATGATCAAAGACACCAAAGGGCCAAGGTGAAAGACTGAAGACTCTTCCAAAGACTGCCCAGTGGATTTTGCTAGTATCTCACAATATCATAAATGGATTAAATCATTCTGTTTATTAGTTTTCAAACTAAGAAAATTACTGGGCTGTTATCAATAAGCAGAGGTCTGAATAATACATCATTTCACTGATGATTTCCAACTCATTTTGCTGTGTCCAGGAGAGGGAATGGCTCTCATAACATTGGATAAAATCTCTCAATAAAGGGTCAGTTTTCTTACCAGGAAGTATGTTACACACATCCTCTCCAAATTTAAAGGGAGGTAAAATAGATTTACTGGTTTGTTTGATTTTTTTCAAATGAATGAAAAGATAATGAAAATGTACTACAAGAAAACTATACTAGCACATATACATTAATCTCATGGAACTATATAAAAGTGAAGGCACATTGCAGTAATTGCAACCTTTAAAAGATCCCTTTCTATTTGAAAAATTCACTCAGAGTTATTTCACTAGGTAAACTGTAGAAGCATCCAGTACATTATATTCAGCTTTATTCACTAGTGGAAAAATCTTTTGGATTGTAGTAAGAGTGAAGTCCAAATGGTCCAATAGAAATTACTTTATCCAACATTTGCATCCCTCCTATTCAATTCTCTAAATTGATTTTTAAATTCTGTAGGAAGACTATCACTCTATTAAAATCTATTATATTTTTTCCATAAGTTCTACGTGCGAAAGTGCTTATAGCAAATATTCCCATGTTCTCCTGCAGCAAAAAATCTCCAGCAAAACCTGTGACCTTCTATATATCCATTCATTAGTACTCAATTAATTGATACTAGAGAAGAGAGAACTTTCCTTTTCTTTGGACTTACTGGTATTTGGAAAGAGACCCCCTGCAATCCATCCAACAGGGTTCAGTGATGTGAGAAAGGAGACCACTAAAACGTCAGTGGTCTATAATATTGGAAGGGAGACCCCTTTTTTCACTGAATTAGTGCCTGGAAAATCTGCTCCCCTTATGCTTTTTCCATGTGATTTGCTGGAGCTCACTCTTGCTCCATTACTGGGAAGGCCAGGACATATCCCCTGGCAGTTTTTAAAACTTTTATAAACTGGAAAGTATTTTGCTGGCTTGAACTTTGCTTGCCTAGAATCTATGAAAGATGCTGCTGTTATTGTTGGGGTGTTAGTTGAGTTGAATCATGTTATTCATTCCTGTTCAATGGGGTGGTTTGGTTTATTTTTAAAGCTTTGTTATTTACCTCAGGCTGTCAATTAGTTCAATTCCCAGCTGCTTATTTGTGCTTTGCCCCTTCGGTTCATTCCAGTATGAGCAGGAACCTGAGGTGGTAGAAGAGGGAAAAAATGTATTCTTCCAGCTTGGTTTCCAATTTGTTATTTTAGTCTAGGTGAGAAGGCAAATCTGCAATGATTCAAATACCTGCAAGGTGAGAGAGAGATGGGTGTTCTGGTGCCAAGAAAGGAAGCCCTTTTTCTGAGGGCAGTCTAGTTCGTCTAACAACAGCTGAGGTTTTATCATCTGTGAAATCTGAGAAAACCAAGTATGGGGATCCTCTATGTTCCTGGTGAAAAAAAAACCAAACAGCAGGTTTGTGATAAGAATTCGCCATGTGAGAAGTTAGACCAGTGGCACATCATAGTGTTTTTTCTAAGGTGATGTCTGGGCCTCCCTGAACTTTCATTGGCTGAGATATTGGCTTGAAATCCTGGAAATGTGTGTGTGTGTGCAGAGAGGATGGAGAAAGCAGAGGCATTCTTAAGTATCCTTCCACTTTACAAAAAAGTCATGTAAAGATCTGAAAATGGGTATAAAGTTGAGATCTTAAAGTCATTTACCACTCAGTGCACTCAAAAATTTGCCAACAATTCATTCACTTACTTACTTGGATCCTTGCCTAGAGAATTCACTGTGGAAGGATTTAAACAAAGAGTTTCATGGAAATGGGAGACCAAGTCAAGGCTATATTCCTGTGCTGCTGAAGAAATACGTCGAGTAAAGCGAACATAGTATTTAGTGCACTTGGAATGGAGTTTTGAGCTCTGGTTTTAAGCTGGTGATTTGTGTACTTTGAACTCTATGCTGGAAATAATACCAACCACTGATGTGGGTAAGCCCAGATCCTGGGATTGCTTTTGTCTCAATGGTTCGTTCTTCTATTAAGGAGAAAGCTACTGTGTCTGAAAGCAATTATACTGGAATACAGTTTGGGGAGTACAAAAGAAAAAAAAAGCCATAAACTACTAGGAAAACATCAATTTGGATGTTTCTTTTTATCTGCTATGTGTTATTATAAATATACCACGTAGCTGCAGTTACATAGAATGTGTTATGAAATTCATGGCTAGTTTCTACCATCAACATTAATAAAGACTTGAAGGTAGGAAAAAAGCAAACAAATATGTAACATACATGTTTGCCTCTGCTGGTAATTTACTTGTGAATCAGCTGAGGAAGGGTAACTGGGACCACACCAGATCATTACTTAGAAGAGCAAACAGGTGAGTGTAATCTTAATCCCAGGGCACCCTTGGTTCACATCAGATTGGAAGTATACCAATCTGCTCATGAACAACTCCAATCTGCTCCTAAGTACACCATGGTCTTCTCCTGACTCTTCAAAGCATCCAGCAAGTTGTTTCCAAGACTTCACATCAACGAAGTGCTCTCCCACTGTGTTCTGCTGGCAGTTGTCCTACACAGGGGCACAATATGTGCTTGGTATCAGCAGCAGCAAAGTACCTTGAGAATGACACATGTAAGAACTTTTGAAAAGGCTGTTTTTATCTGTGTCAAAATAGAGTGCTTGAAAGAGCCATGGTTTGGAAGAAAAGAGTTTTCAAGCATATTCTTCAAATGTGGCATTTCTAAGAGGCCTGGACCTGAGTTATATGATTTGGATCTCCAGGCTCATAAAAACATAGAAAAGGTGGGGTGAATCGTGGTGAAATAATTTCTGGCCTTGTCTGAAATAGCCCAGATGAGTGCCAATGTAGCTGAAGTGGATCTCAACAGTTTTGTATCTCCTCATCAAAATAAGCATATGTGTGGTCAGCTCTGTATACAGCACATGGATGGCAAACCCACAGGGCATGGGCAGATGAGCAAGAACACTGGGAAGTCTGTGCAGAGAGAAGGGACTCATTGAATTAGCTGAATTTCTGTAGATGTAAACAGACCCTGCTAAGCAACATAAAATAACTAATGAGCCATAGTTCAGTGAGAATCATTGGCAAAATGGCATTGCCTCTGGCTTCATTTTTGGTTATGAAATTATAGTAAGTAAATGAATTTGCAAAGTTTAGTTTCAGTTCCTTTGCTCTGGGCAGAAATTTACTTGTCCTCTTTTGTATGGGCTTTGCTCCTTCCTCATTTTTTGTCCTATCTAAACCGACCATTACCTAACACAGCGCTCCTGGACAACTTTCTCACCAGGTTGAAAGGAGAGCAGAAATTCAAGAAATACAGAGTTCAGTATTGCTCCCAAAATGTGTTGCAGAGTGTGTTAGTTGTTTATTATTGGTTTTAGACAGACAGTGAGGAATAAAGGACTAGTCCTGAACTGTTCCTCTCTTCAGGAATGACCCTCTAAATTGCAGGGACAGCATACCGCATTACAATGGTGCATGCATGCTTACTGGCAGTAAAACGTTCCATGATCCAAAATAAGCCTATTTATTTTTGCATGGAAAACTACATGATGTGCCGCATTCCCTGACACTGGTGCATGGGCTCTGGCAGACCACCCGCATGCTCTCTGGTATATGTCATACACAGGACAGAAGTAAAGCCCTGTTGAGATCTGAAGTTACTGATCCACTTCTCAGACAGAGATCATTTTGTGGAGGATGACTAGATTCTAGGCCAAAAAAAGGTTAAATCATGTCTTCACTTCTGTAACTTTTCTAAGTAACAGCAAAATTCCTCAAGGATAAGTTTCATTTTTCACAGAAACAACTAAAACCAGAGCATGTACCTACTATTTAACAATTCCTTAAAATAACCCTGTCATTAGGAGGTGGCAAATACAGTCTGGTTCTCAGTGTTTATTCCCAGTTCTGTCTAAAAATGTCCCTGTGGGCATGCTGCACAGCGACCAAAACCCATGAAGCGCCTGTAAAATGGTTACAACTGGAGAAGAAGTGCCAGCTAACATTAAGCAAAGCTTTTAAAATAACAGGACTTCATGAAAAGATATTGTAAGTGCCTTTAAAAACTCTGATCTTTTTCTGTTGATAAGAAAGCTGTAGAAATTAGATTTACATTTCAGATACCCAGCATAAGAGAAGAATAAAGCAGATGTCATTAGTGTCTCACCTGTGCTAGAAAAAAAGAGCAGACACCACGAGTCCAGGTCTAGTATCCCGTAAATTAAATCCCAATAACCCAATTAAATCCCAGTACAAGGGCTATTAAAATCTTTCCATCCTCCTATGAAGGTCCTTCTAAGAGGACCCTGAAGTACATATGATATCAGTATATACTGTACCCATGATATCAGGGATTGCAATTGCAGTTTGGAAGTTGAATCTCCTCAACACAAGAGGAATATGTTTCTCAGTAACTCCAGAGCAAACACTTGAATATTAAAGGATGCTTTGTACTGTGACAAAACTTACCCAGGCCCAAGGCTTCACAGTAACTCTGCAGCCTGCCACACTCTCAGCACACTCACCTTCAAATCTGTGCACCACCTTCTCTGAATGGCTGGAAACACTGAGCATCTCCAATAGGTATCTTTCCTAACTTCCCCTGAGGTTCTGTATCCCTTTATTCTGACTTCACCCTTCCACATAACCACAACCTCAGGGGTGAGAACTTTCATTTCAGTACCTTTACTCTGGGCAGAAATTAACTCTTCCTCTTCTGTATGGGCTTTGCCTCCTCGTGACACCACAATCCTCTCTCATTTTCTTTTAGTATCACCTCCCAAATCCAACTAACATTACTTGTGCAGGTGAAAACTCCAGACCTACAATTTTCCCATGAGCCTAAATTAGCTGTCAGGCACAACTTTGGCATCCGATTCTCTGTGCAAAAGAAACTGCATTGATTCAGTAATTACCCAACACTCAATAAATCCTCTACTGCTTGATTTACCTTTAATACTAAATTGAGTCTAGTCATGACTTATGAGGCAACTGATTGCCAACTGCAAAATACCCATCCCAAAGGCACCTCCTGGGACTGAAACACTAGCTAGGTGTCTACTTGATTCAAGCAAACTTCTTGGATGTCTCAGTTTCTAACTGATTCTCACAACTCTGTAACTTTAAGAAAAGATCCCTCTATAACTAAGTCAGCCTTTTCAGACCCACCAGCCTAGATGGGAAGGATGGGTAGATGGTAGCAGGGAATGAACTCTCGGGTTTTCTCTGGTCTTCTGCAGAGTTGCAGAAGAGGCCAGTGGCCTTGTAACTCCTCTTGAATAACAGACTAAAATGGATGCAGGTGGCTCACAACTCCATGACCTCTCTTACCCACCCTACTGGATGCTTCCCCAGACATAGAGTTTGATGTTGGTGACAAACATCACCAGCACCCAGATCCTTTTCTTCTCAAATATAACTGCATGCTGTGAATGAAAACCAACAGCTGGGGAGCCAAGGACGTGGGAGCAGATGTAAGACTTCTTGCTTGAAACTTTGTTCCTTATCTAGCACTTTTACTGTATTTACAGAAGAACTAGGCACAAGTTGGAGATCATTGCTTCAGGTTTTTCCGGAGTTCACTAACTGCCTCCTAGGAAGGATCTGAGTGAAGCAGTACAGCCAAGCAGCTTCCCCACATGTTGGATTTAAATGAATTCAGGTCCCATGGCTCTGTTGTGGAGGAAGTCCTTTTCCCCCACTACTGTCACTTGATGCACCCCCAGTTCTGACAAAGACACCCCAGCTTGGTGACCTCATGAGATGAAGAATCCACCTCTTCCCTTGATAGTATTCCTCGTGCACTGTTAAAACCATGGGGCCACAGATTCTTTCTATCTTTTCTTGTATGGATCTAAATTTAGTACTTCCTTTACCCCAGACATGAAGGTATTCAAATAGAGTAACCAAGCCCACCTCCTTTTCAACAATCTGAACAGTTGAAGCAGTTTAAATATCACAATATGAATAATTTCTCAATCCCTTCAGTTGCTTCTGGTGTTCTTTTTTAAATTCTCTAATTTTTTTTTTCTTGATGACTGGTTGGCGGCAGCATTGAATCTTTAATGTCTGGCATGTTCAAAGCAAAATTACTTTGCTGATGTCCTAGGTCTCCTCAGCTGTGTCCCAGTTTCATGTCATAAGTTAATCACTAGCTATGATTCTACTGTAACCCCTTCTCCAGCTGCTGTGTTCTCATTTTTATATATGACTGCCAGTTTTGCCCCACTGGCAAATTTTATCTATTTTATTTTTCCTCCTCCATGTTACGGATACGTTGAAGACTGCCATGGCTCACTGGAAAGCACCCTTTGAAATAGTTCATTTGAAAATGGCTCTCCAATGACAATTACCTTTTCATTGTGTTTTGTGAGATTCATCTCACATACAATCCTTAATCCATTTAAAATGTATTGTTACTGTGCAGTGCTAGATTCAAATACCATGCCATAGTAAGCAAATTGCTTTACAAAGTCTAAACCACTGCATTATGCAGTTCTTTCGAATTAGTTATTAGAAACCTCATCAAAGATTTACATACCATTTGTTTAACAATCTTTTCATGCGTTACGCTGTCATCATTTATAGACTCGTTTTTTAACCATCATTTGATATCTGTATCAATTGTCTATTATTTTATCCAAGACCTAATTCAGATTAAGTATTTTTCATCTGAACATAGTATAGTAGCTTTCTTAAATATTGGCAGAACATTAGCATACTTAAATTTTATGAAATGTCCTCATTTTTTTCAAAGACTTATTTAAAAACAGTATCAGGAGGCCAAAGATATTCTCAGCTTTAGAATTTCTGGACAGAAGTTATCTGTGTCTGATAGTAAATAATGTAATAAAAATATATTGACTTCTGTCAATATTAACAGATTATATTTTTTAATTGGTGCGGTGAGATTGCCACTTCACCATGGTGTTATTACAGAGACATCTTTTGTTTTCTGATGCTTTCAAATCCCACTCCTGTTCTTGAATCCCTCAAGCAGAATTGGCCTTTTCTCTAAGAAATCGGCACCTGGAGGCTGGTGCTTTGCCCCCTCCATCACTTCAGGTACTGCTGCATGCCTGTGGCCCATTCCCTGTCCCTGAGCCTACACCAGGAGCATGGCTCTGGGAAAGGCCTGGCAGCCACACAGACCTGAGCAGCTTGACAGAGCAAAGTCACCTTTAGCTTTTGGCTGTAGATGCCATGCTCTGCATGAACAAAGACAGAGTTTCTTTGTTTCAGGAGCTAAGGACTTGGCAGAGAAGACAAAACATCTCAGATAAAGAACTTATGTCAGCCTCTACTTGGCTGTTTCTGAGATTTCTGAATGTTTTGGCAAACTTCGGCCCTCTCCCCAGGACCTGGAAAGCAACTTCTTTACTTTGTAGTACAACCTGCTTTGTTTCCGCAGGTTGCCAGTGACCTAATCATGGTTCAGGCTAGTATAAATCTCTGACCTGGCCAGCACGTTACTGCAGCCTGCCAATTAGATGTCTGCACTTCATACACAGCTTTATGTCTTAACAGTTGAACATTTTACACTGAAATGGGGAACTCCAGATTTTACTCAGTGAACTGGAAAGTTCTCGGCAAATTGTCTGCTGCTTCACCTGCAGCCTTGATTTTACCTCCAGACCCAAAGCCCAGAGCTGGGTTTCTGTGCATATGATAGCTCTTAATTCAGATCAGACCTCAGAAGACACACTGCAATGCTCCTGTGGGTCAGCATCACTGACTACAACCAAGAGCAAAGCAGACCTTTTGGTACTTCTTAGACAATCAAATGTTTACAGTTACTCAGTTTGATTAACAGCTGCAGCCACGCTCAGGCCAGCTCAGCTTAGATATATTACACGTGTCCTGTTTACAGCTCTGGCTGAATGGAGGCAGAAAAGATAAAAGATTTTCGTTATAAACTACTGATATGTTGCCTAAATCTGGCTAAGGAGGAAAAATATCAACAGCTGCAGAGCATGGGATTTTTAATTCTTGGACAAACTATTGTGGTTGTTTTCCCAGTGATACAGCCAATTCACAGCCCTGAAGCCAAGATACCATTGAAGTAAGGCAGCTTGTGAATTAGCTGGAGGGAGAGTAATGAATCTGAGATTGTCCCCCAACCTCTGCTGCAGATTTGCTGTGTAAATGAAATAGGTCTGTGCTTCCATTTACACTGCTGTGTACCAATTAAACTGCCACAGTGAAGGCAAGTAAAGGACTTCATTGATTCTTGGGAGCATTTTGAAGGCAAGTACCTGAAAGCACCAGAGCAGGCAGATTAAAAGAAACATAATTAGAGAATAAAAACATCATTTGTGAATGATAAAACCATAATCAGGAACTGCTGAGTATTACAAAAATATTTTTGAAAACTTGAGGATTTTTATTCTGTAACACACATGCTCCTTCCTGGTCAGTTAGCAACAGGCTACCACAGAAGAAGGTTTTCATCTAGTACTTATTTATTCCTGCTAAAACCCACATGTGAATCAGACAGGAAGACTTTTAAGTACAAACAAGTATTCATTACTTGTAGTGGAAGATACAGAATTCACAGATATTTAATTTTTCGTCCAATATAAGGACTGAGATAGCTGCAGGTGACTGTTTATCAGTCACATGTGCCAGCCACATACTCAAAAATACTGTTTATGTACACCCACAAGTAATAAAAAACCAACCAAAAAAAATTTACAATGCCTATATTTAGATAGAGACACTTCAGAATAAACACTTAAAAAAGCAAGAGCAGGAGCTTGTGTACAAATTAAGGTGTAAATTCTGCTAACTCAACTTTCAGTTGAAAATATGCAGCAATACTTCCACACTGTGCTTCAGGTGTTAAATATTCCCAGAGAGATGGCAGTCTGTTGTGGAAAGGAGAAAGGTAAGTCTGGGCTGTGGGCACAGGCAGATGCAGAGCAGTGCTCTGCAGCCAGGACTCTTGTATAGCCATCCAGGCCATTATTCCCACCTCAGAGAAGGAACTTGGACACACTGCTCCCTCCTGGTAGGAGGTTTCAGTAGATTTGTGCACTTACTAATAACATGTTTGTCATACCCTGGCTGCCATCCCTCCCATCCAGGAGAGAAATTCCCTCCTCCCTGACCTGTGCCTGTTCCCAAGTGCCTCAGAGGACCTGCCAGCACCCCTGTACAACCATGTAATTCCTCCCTCTGAGCATCTTCACTCTGGTGGAAAGCAGCAGAGCCCAGGCTTCTCCTGGTCCAGACCTGTAAGGAGCTGCCTAGGCAGAGAAAGCAGGCAAAGGAAACTGCTGGGGACCTTTGCTGCCATTCATTCCTAGCTGAGCAAATAAAAGGTTTACTGGTTGCCAAGCAAGGCTAACAGGAATTGTAAGGAAAAGAGGCACAAGATGAAAGGAAGCTGTCAAGAAAAGTGTGGGGTCCAAGCAAAGGGGAATAAAGAAACTCCTCAAGAAGCAGCCAAAATGGTAGGAGGACACAGCCTTGAAAAGTCTGTGGCTAACACAGGTATTTCTGAGAATTTTTACTAAGTAAAGCAAGCTATTCTTGCCCCATCCTTTATTTCCTATCTCATAAAGGAATAACAAATGAGAAGAAAAGCATGATACAAAACAAATGAAAAAAATGAAAATATTCTCAAAGTTGCGACTTCAATTCAGCTTTCTTGGATCATGTATGCAGCCTGGAGTTCAATGTTACTGATGTATTTATGTGTATTTTTCTTAATAAAGATCCTAAACACTGCTGTCAGTATTGCATTAAGCTGAAGGGGAAAAAAAAATCCCATTAGGATACTCCTACTTGTGTATATGTCTCTTTGTTCTTGAAGAGACATTGCCAGAGAACGTAAGCAGGGAATCATGAGTCCACAATCTTTTATACTCACATAATGTCCTTTGGGGTTGTGTAAGTTCTAGCACAACGCCATATGTTATGTGATCATGGAGAATAAGCATTTAATTGTTACTATTATATACGGCCATGATTTTGTTTTGATGGATCAACTGAGCGTTGTTTGCATAGCAAGCACCATAGAGTCTACATTTCAAGCCAAGTGGCTAAACAAAGCAGTACCATTTCCCGTATGTTATGTGAGCTTCATTATCACCCTTTTCATTTGGAACTGGAGGTGACGTTCTTTTTTTGCATGAATTGCTTTTTTGTCATTTTGTATTTAAATCTTCAGAAAGAATGTCATGGCAAAAAAATTTAGGAGGGTTTTGTCTCATCAGCTTTTGAGGAGAGTCTCAAGAAACAGGAAAAAGGATATTCTCCCAAGCTCAGAGAGCAGAGCCCCACTATTCCAGTAAGGAGCAACACAAGAATATTCAGACAGCAGCGCTGATCCATTTTGCTTTGTCTGTACTTTGGGGCAAATCTTAAGGTGAATATCAGCTCTGACTCTGCTGTGCAGCATGATGCCTTTGAGTTCAGATTCAGTGAACCCAGTCAGCCTGACTGCTCAGTGTTGAACTGATTTTCAGAACCAACGTTCAAACAAAACTTTGAATCATTTTGTTGTCTGGAGCTCAGACACAGTGGAAGATGAGAGGGAGGGGAATGGCATATGGTGGAAGAAAGAATGAGAGCCAGGATGTCCCAGTGTTGTTCTAATCCATGCGTATACTTTGTTCCCTTCTGGTCTTTTGCAGTGGTTTATACAACAGCAGTCCTGAATGTAGCATCAACTGAGTGTACCTATGATGAATTCCATGTAGGGTAATTATGAACATGATTATTTTTTTTCACTGACACTATCCCAAAGCATGCAAGGTGCCTGAAAGAAACACTTACAAGCCTGGTTCTGCATATTGATCAGGCAAAGTGAATGCAGAAGAGCTGACTGGACTTGGCGGAAAAGCTGGTGCCCATTAATACTGTTCGATTCCTCAGTAAGACACACACAATTCTGGATCATTCACTTCAATACATTTCTCCTCTGTGAGATGCAGACGTGGGTCTTAGTGGCTTCTGACTTATGGCAACCTCAGTGAAGTGAAGGGAAGTGGCTGGGCAATCTTGAAACTTCCTGGCACACAGAAACATTTCTGCAAGTTCACTCCACCCATCAAAAAAATGTTCAGTCTGGACAAAAGGAATTTGAAGGAATTAAAACCTTCTATGAGAGTAAAGCAGGACACATTTCAGATCCTGATGCCCGAATATTGTTTTCCAGCCCAGAAGAAGAGCCTTTGGATTTGTATAAGAGAGAGAGCTGAGGTGGATCTGGGAGGATGTCCAGAGAGCTAGATCTCCTACTGTACTGCCTGGAAACCACGCCTGGGTAGAACTGGAAGCCTTGGAACATGTAGCAGATATCCTACAGATGTGTCAAAGCCTTATCTCAACCAACATTGCAGGCGGAGATACCATACTTGCACAGACCATCAGGGCAACATGTCGGTGATGTTTCCGAGCACACTGGCTCTCTGGTGCCTGAAGTGTGGCAATGGGCTGAGCAAGCTTTGTAAATGCCCTGTGGTCTGTGATCTCCTGATAGAAACACAGAGGCCTTTATGAGCAGATCTTGGAATAATGTAAAGTGAGAGGTCTTGATGGCAAGCACTTGACTTTGAAACTGCAGTTGGACTCAAGGAAAGCCTCTCTTCCTGCTTTGTTCAGAAAACACAGTCAATCCAATTTGAAGCTGTGGTTCTGCTATTAAATTTAGGCCACTTGAATACAAAGTGATCTACCAGGTCTGGCAGCTATCCAGGGGGTTGCACTGAACAAATGTGCTTCTCATAATCTGACCGTGCCTGGAGATCCTGTGTGGTTGCTGTGCATTAGGATGCAATCTGAGTTTCACTTTCACTGGGATTTTGCCAGTTAGTCTGGTCGTAACCTCACCTTCTGATTGAAGCCCTCATTAAAACAAAAAACGGTTTAATAGAAATTTTCTTATGGGACGAACATGTGAAAAATGCAATCTTTTGTTCTCCTGCAAAATACAACATGGAAGTGGGAATGGGCTGAGGAGCATAGGCTATTCCCAGCCTGAAAATTCAGGATTTCAGGCTACCTAAGAGAACACAAGTAAAAAGCAAAGCAATTAACTTATTAAATAGCATATGGACCATCAGGGGTTTTGCTCTGAAGAGGCAGATAGCAGGACTTTTTCTGGGCTGAATTTGCAGACACATCCTGTCAGAGTAAATGTGCACTCTAGTTCCTAGTCCCTTGATATCCTATACATTTCTGCAGTTTGCTGATACAGGACAGGTAACTAGTTCTGGTGGAAGTTTTTCCATGGACACATAGGAAAAGGCTGACACTGTGGCAACTTCAGAAAGAAACTCGTCACATTTCTGGCAGAGGACTTGCTCCTTATTTGTCAGTTCAGCCCACCTATGGTATGGTTTCTCTGTACACATCCTGGTGGGTTAGCTGTTTGAGGTCTTCACCTCTCAACATTTGCTCAGGGTCTCCAAGAAGATGCCAGGGATCTGGGTGGAGGCCTTTGTTTTTCCAGATGTCAGAGGCTGCTCCAAGCTGAGTAAGCAGCCAGCTAGTTCCCCAGTCTTTTTAGCCTTACCATATGTGCCAGCCCAGGAGTCAAGCAGTGGCAAGCTCCCTGCCCATACAGCAATTTGGATTCTCAGGCCCTCAGGCTCTGCTGTTCCTGCACTGCTTGGGAACAAGAGTAGCTGTTCACTGGCTCCTAGAACTCATCTGAGACTTTGGGGGTCTCCTTCCCAGGTATCTGGCTTCCTGTGATCCCTCCTTTCTTGAAAAGCAAGACAACGTGGAGGCAGGCAGCCCGTCTGCCTACAAACCAGGCAGGAGCAGCAAGGAGAGCAGAACATTTCATTTTTTGTCTCATGAAGTAGAATTTCCTGGAAATCTCCCCATGTTGGGAAATAAACCCCAAAGTCTGCACTTTGACATTTTGTCCTTGTTCAAAACAAAGCCCTTTTTATAATACAGTAACATTTCCCAGGAAGATAGTCTCATTCTGCCAGCACCACGGATGGGGCTATTGGTTAATTTTGTTTCAAATGGGAGCCAGATGCACATTCCCTCTCTCTCTGAAGTGGGCACACAAAAGAAGGGTGAGGAAAGCAGAGCTAACTGTGACTGTAACTTTGAATTTCTGAAAAATGATATTCCTTAAGGAAAAAATGCCAAGGATGAGTTCTGGAATCTCAGGCATTTCATTTGAGATTATTTTTTTGGCTCAAAAACAAAGGCTAGAAGAGTCCTTTTGCAGTGAATGGCAAATTGCAAAAGCATAGGACGACAAGCATCTAGAGGAAGGGTTAAGAGACCATGGAAAGATCAGAATGTCTTTTTATGACACTACTTTTTAATCCAGACTTTTATGTTAGGAAGTTTTTCCAACTGAATATTAATGAAGGGGTTAGGATTTGAGAGGAAGTGGCTGTCGCAACTCATTTTATTTTATTTATCCTTGTAAAGAATATTCAAAGAAACAGAACATAGAAACAACTGTTTTCTGTCACAGAGAAGACCAGTTCTAGGGGGAAGGCTCTTCAGTGAGTTACCTGCTATTAGGGACCCATGAGCCTGGAGTCAGTCTCTTTAGCAAAAATAATCCTTTCTGATTTGGTTATAGCTTTTGCTATCATATATGGCCTTGGCAACACCAACTAGACCAAAACAAATACCCGAAATTAGTTACTTAACCGGGCTCATTTTCTGGATATAATTTCCTATGGTTCATTTAGAGAAAATACAAGGAGTATATGTTCCCAGTGAATCTTAGAGAAGACTGGGACTTGAAACTCCTATATCTTTCACGTAATTTGGCAACTTCCTGGAAAGGAATTTGGAAAAAGAACTAGGAGAGGAAACCTCACCCTTCTTACGGGTTTCCCTCAGGGACAAAGCTATTTCCCTTCCTAATTACATTATTTTATAGGTGTATTCTTAAGTAATGTATTAACTACATACAGTAAATACGAAATGCATAGGGATGTTGCTGGGTGTTAGTTCCAGTTGTCATTTATTTACTTTAAAATGTTTTTCCAGTTTGTCTGCCAAAGGCCTATGAAGGATGATGATGGTGTGCGTATACTATGACATATATAAAGGGTGTGCAACTCCATCACTCTTAGCAAATGTCCACATTTTTAAGAAAAATGCCTTAAATCTCCGGTCTCCTCCACCCAAACTGTATTTGTTTTTACATGATCCTTATAGTCTTTATTTTAATCACCGTATATTAGATTATTCCGACTGTTCTCAGCATGCAGATCATTTTAGAAGGTGCTTAAAAGTGAGATAATAAAGAAGATTATTTGTATTGAGGTACCGACTGGCAATCTGGAAAGTGCAAAGCCATAAAATATTTCTAAAGAAGAATAATAAAAGCGTACTGGTACGTCTCTTAAATGAAACCTGAAATTACATTTTCACAACTATCTTATTACACAACTTTGTTTTCTTAAGCAATTTCAGTATTGCTTGCTATCATGAAATAAAAAATCTGCAGAGGATGAAAAGGCCTTTGGATGAGTGACTATAAAAATAACCATACTACTCTGTTAGGACAGAAGAAAGTAATTTGCATTTACTGTATGCCACAGCTCTGCATCATGCTTCACTTGAATATATTCTTTGTTATGACTTCATGGGTGGGAGCAAAGAGGATGAATGGGTAAAAGGATACATAACACTGTCAGACCACTGATCACAGTGGTTACAACCAGAGGCGGGAAAAAAGCTCCTTCCAAATGTATTTTTCATAGCCCAGGATCACACATGGTGGAAGGCATTTCATTCATTTTTTCAGCTTCAATTTCCTTTCCTCAAGATGTCTTTTTATCTACAGTTGCGGAGAGTGTGTTTTATATTCATTAGGCCAAGCTTGCCCCTGGTGAAACCTAAGCCAAATGTGCGGAGTTAGGCCAGGAATACTTTCAGCCTCTGGTCTCCTCCTTTCTGGGATTGTTACCACCTGAAACCAGCATCCTCCCCTGAGGCATGGCTTTCGGGTTGGCTAGTCAGCCTGCACAGACGTGAGGCAACACTTTCTGCCCAGGGATTGGTAGCTGCCTGTGAGTCCTGTCTACAAATTGGTAAAATGAGATACCTCTGGGTGTTGTGGGAGAGTAAACTATATACAGACATCTCCCACTTCCAAAATGAAAGCTTAAATGGCAAGTTTAGCGGCAGGTGCTGCCCTGGGAAAGCAAAAAGTACTTAATCCAGGGATTTTGGCAGGTCTCTGAATAGTAGTATGGAAGAGAACCACATCTACATTACGATGCGCTGTTACTTTTCACAGCTCACATTGCAAGTCAGCTCTAGGATAAGTTTGCCATTACAGACTCCACAACAAATGGGAAGTACTCAATCATTATTCCAATGAACTCTGAATTTGGGCCTGTATTTAAGCTATAGCTGCCTTTTCTTATTTACTGTCTCACTGTGGCTTAAAATAATGGAATTTGCCATGAAGCTTTGGCACTGTGTAAACTGACTCCCTCTAGGAGCAGAGTTCAGCCCAACTGTCCACATTGCAGTGCCTCAGCAGAAAGAATCTGGGTGATGCTTGTAGATGATTAGAAGCCTCCTTTCATGTACAGACTAAGAAAATTTTGAATTGACAAAGCTTTAAGACTAATAATGCTCAGAAATTTGAAATCCTGTCTTGTTTTAAAATTAAAACAAGGTGCAGGAAAGTCAGGTTAACTTTTATCCTTTGCTTTTATTGCTATTAATTGCCACATGAAAAGCCAGAAACAATGGGGAAAATGCTTACTTAAGATAGTCTGCATTTTTCCTCTGGCCTTAAGAAAATTGTATAATTCTTTTCTTCTGTTAATTCAAATGCTGAGAAAAATATTATGCAATAATATCCAAGCTCCCTGTACTTGACACAGCTAATGAGAGAAACAGCAGCCGGAGCCTCCAGTAGGTCTCTTCAAATGGCTGGTATTGCATTGGGACTGCACTGCAGCCTTTATATGAAAACTGCATAAAAATCAGAAAATGATCTTTTGAAAAATAGAGTAGTAATCCTTTTTTCTTTTTCCTGTCTCTTTCCAAAAGATGTGAATTCCCCAAGTCTGAATCAACACAGCCAAACTGCAGCATTTGGTGCTACTTTAATACAAGGTCTTTGAAGAGAAGAAAAGTCAAGAGATTTAACTCCTCTTAATTCTATTGGTGCAAATGAGGAACAGCTCTTTGAAAATGAATGTAGAGATTAGGTGTAAAACAAACATGACGTTGTTGTGGCTCACATGCCTGGCCCAAGGGCCAATTGCCTTTCTCATGGTAGGAATGTCCTTGAACCTAATAGGAGAGTCAGGCCAACGCATTGCTTCAAAGCGCACATCTTCAGATAAAACCAAAATGTGTGCAAGTAACTATGTGCAAAATGTTTGTTTTTTATGGCTGGGGACTAATGCATCTACACAAAGCCCTGATAAGTGAAGGAACAACAAATTTGCACCGTGACATAGTAATGATGACACATGTTGTTGACTTCAACATCACTCAAAAGTGAAGTGCCCTGCCTTCGCTGGATTGCTAGAATAAGGCAGTAACTTCAGTTGATTATGTCACTGAATATCTTCTCTCCCTGCTACCATTTAGAGTAACTGAAAGAAAAAGAGCACCTTCCTTAGCAGTGAGTATATAAGCAAGGAACCAAAACAGCAAGCAATTAACTTCCTCCACCTTTCAGAATCATTACTTAACCAATATACAGACAATAATGAATTAGGGGGGCTGGAGGCACTTGGAGTGTGATGTTTTCCAGTTGGAAAAGAGAACTGAAATTCGCAGGATCCAGCAAACCTAAGGGGTGAACATGAGTCAGAAATGCCTCAGAGCTACAGCAAACTCAACACCACAGTGCAATGTCAAATGATGAGTGCCACACCAAGTAATGCCTTCAGTCTACACAGTACTGGCATACCATGTAGTCGTGTGACCTTCTGAGAGGACTGCACCACTAGAAAGAGGAACACGTTAGTGGAGAAAGTACAGAAAACAAACAGAGATCTAGAAAACATGACCTATGACAGATTGAAAAACCTGAAAGATTTGTTTAGAAAAGAGCAGACTGAGGCAAGACATGATAACAATTGCCAAGTATGTAGAAGGTTGCTACAAGGGGAAGATAATGAATTATTCCCTGTGCCTAATGGATTAAGACAGAGAATAATGGGTTTAAATTGCACCAACGGGATTTCCCACCTGGGAGGCTGTGGAATCTCTGTCACCAGAGGTTTTGAGGAATAGTCTCAACAAACATCTGTCCTGAATGTTTTAGAAGTAAATGCTTTGAGCTCGTGGACTGGTCTTTGAAGGTGACTTCTCAAGGGTTTGTCATCTCTCTTCTGTGACTGGATGACAGGATCAAGCTAATTGCCATATTATCTTACAATACTTTTCTGCTCAGAACAGGTTTTGTCCAGTAACCAACAAAGCAAAACCCAACAAATCACAAACTGTTTTTTGAATGGAAGGGAAGGCATGAGTCCCTTTGTTTAACTACAGCAATGCAAACGTTTCTCTATGGTTCATTTAACTTTGGCCGCAACATAAAATTAATCCGGAAGCTCTTCATCAGAGAATGGAATGTAAGTCACTTTATGTTAAATCAAATTCATCATAGCTATAATTCTGTTCATTCATGCTACATCACTTACTCTGTGTTTGGTCCAATACCTTCCTTTTAGCAACATTTGGCTTTCATGCAAATATACACAAAAAGGCCTTCGGCTAAGTGATAGCTTTTGGATTAAGATATTTTTCAGGTAACGATACCAAATTGACATCAAACAAATAAAGATTTAACATAAAACATAGAACTTGCTTGTCACCAGTAACTTCTGTAGTCCTCCTCAGGTGTATCCAGCTTTCATAGCTTACACTGTTCCATCACCAAAAATTTGTCATTAATAGAAGTATAGCGTTCTCCCTTGAAAGTTATTAAAATGCCTGAGATAGTCCACTCCCAGCAGCACCATGTTCATGAAACCAATAAGAATTACTCTTACTTTACCATAGTACAGAATTCTGAAGAGCAGAATTTGGCTTGATGATGGGAATACTGGTGAGCAGAAGTCAAATTTAGGCAATAAGACAAAAAGTAATACCTCCCAGAGCAACATCTTACTGTCCTTAAATAAGATCACTCTTTTAAACCTGCAAGGATTTCAAGGAAGGTATTGATTTAGTCTTCCTTGAAATCCTTTATGTTGATATGTATTCTAGAACTGTTCCTCATGCATTGAAGCAAGGCATCCTAAATTATATTGATAGCAATTTCATATCGGTCACTTCATTTTTATTTGTCAGACACCCTCCAACATTTTTTTTAAATTGTTTTATGCAATTTTTATTGATGTTTTCTCTCTTTGTGACAAGATACAGTAACACAAACAGATCTCTTCATTGTTTAAAAGGGAAAATATTATTCACAATGCAGTTTTGATAAGATTATTTGGTATGATTAAATGAAGGAATAATTGAAGGAAAATAAGAATAAGTTCCACTGATTACCTTCAGATATTCTAGGAATATTTAACCATGTATTTAAATGCAATCGTCATATGTTATGGAAAGCAATATAGTCTTGAAGAATACATCCAAAAAGCACTTCTATCATGGTGAATTAAGGAAATAGAAAAGGCCAAGGGAAAGTAAAGTTCTTTCATGGTCTTGTTCTTCTCCTCCTTCTGACAGTGCAACCCAAACTTGTACATCTTTCCGTTCGTTCTACACAGAAAAATGGGTAGTACCTGATATTTTGAAAACCACTTAATCCCAAAGAGTTTTTAACAGGATCCACTTCGGAACAGTGCTAGCTGTTCTTCTGTGCCTTCTGACCTTTAGAGCAACAGGACAAAGTGCTGTGTAAATCCATTTCAAGAATTCTGCAACATTTGGTGGAAGATGTTCAGCTGGGAAAGTCCCCCTCATAACAGCACACAGAAAGTTAGAAAAACACCGCTCCCCTCACTAACATACAAGACATTCAGGATCAGATCCTACATAATAACATCGCAAATATTTAATGAAACTAGACCATTCTTCTGCCAACTGTTTTCCTCACACATTGCCACATATTCCTTCAAAGCCATACTTCTAATTTTTGTTAAGATATTTGGAAGATATCCTATAGTCACTTTTTTCCAAAAGTAGTCTGAAAGCATACTCAAAATTCCTCACAATGACCTATTAAATATTTACACTTCCAGCTGTCTGTGTCAAGTTTTTATAGCTGAGATAGGCTATCTGCCTTAGCTAACCAGGAACTTTTCCTATCTGCTTTCAGGACTGTTGCATTTCAAATAATCTTGTCTATGCCAGAAACTGAAAATATAAACTGTTTAAAACTAAATATATAGTGCCTCTGTGGATACAGCATTATGTCGAAGAGTAATCTTTTACGACTGTAACTCTTTAGTAATTAAGTATATTGTCCTGTGTACTTCTACCAAACAGATCTCAAAAGGAAAAGCAAGTACTTATGAAAGTTTTAAATATTATAAGATGGTAGCACCATCCACGATTGTTTTTTCCTCCTACGTGCCATTAGAAAACCTACTTTCAAGCATTTAACTTTGCCAAACTTGAAGTATGCCAGCTAAGGTTTTCCATTCTCAAAACCACAAGCATTCAAGCATCT
>NW_009933054.1:0-9683 GCF_000696875.1 Nestor notabilis | reverse complement strand
GGGGGGGGGGGTGGGGGGGGGGGGAATCTTTCTTATTATTTTTTTTTTTTTTTAACATACGAAATTGTTGTGAATTTCCATTTGAAAAGTTCTCCTGCCTGTGTGGTAAGTTAGATTCTCTCTCAAACCCTGAGGGAAAAAGAGGTTAACAAATTCTTGGTCTACTGAAGAGCTGCACATCTGCAAGTCCTGAACAGACGAAAGCCTCTATTCAGCATGGATTGATGATGCTGTGGTCATGGCCAAAATGCCCCAAAGGGCTTTTCTGTCCAGCAAAAGTCCTTGATGAAAGTAACCAAAAATCATCAGACAGCTGAGTCTTACTTTAAGGAAACGGAGATAATACATTAGGTTTGGCAGAAGAGCTCCTCATGCAGAGATAAACTAGCCCAAGATAAGAGGGAGTTTTGTGGTTCGCACTGGCTGACTGAGCACTGACGATAATTAGTCCTAGAAGGTAGGAGATCTGGAAAATGGAAGCCTTTCCCTTTACTTCAGTCTCATGGGGATTGTGACAAGGTCCATGCTTGCAGCAAGGATTCAGAGTTTTTCTGTGTGTCCTCTGCCTTGAGCCTTGAGAATGCTATCCTGTTTAAAAAATGTGGCACTTTTAGAAGGAAAATAATAGTAATAATTACAATTCACATCTCCACAGTAAATGTTTCAAAGTCTCCAAAGAGTTGGACATTAATAAGCAAGTTGCAACCCGAGGTTCAGGAACACTTTCCTTGCTATGAACCATGCTGGTTTTCTGTATTTCAGCAGTGAATCTTGGAGTGTTGTCCAGAGCATGCAGATGAGAAATTTAGCTAAATGCTCTTTGAAGAAGACCATCATGAGGATCCCTGTGGGGGAGAAAAAAATTCCAACCTTGCTGGTAATTCATGAGTGTGGTGTACCAGTGTGCAGCCACAGCATAGAAGGTGTTCTCTTGGTTTACTTGATTTTGAACTATAAAAGCATTCAGGTGACTTATTCCAGATCTCTTTTGATCACACCAGGTCTGATTCTGATGTTCAGACTCCTGCTGAGTATGATCTAGATGCACTGCACTCCTATAGTTATTGATGAGACGGTTATGTTGTGGAAAATATCTGAATATGATACATAGTGATAATAAATTATTTTCTTTAGCAAAAACCAGTTAAAGCCTTTTCAAAAGAACATTTGTTATGGAAATTAAACAATTTAGTAATCTGATTAACGAAGTCAGTGATTCTGTTCTGGCAAATTTAACTGAAATGGCAGCACAATTTTGCAAGGAAAACAAAAAATCTGTCTCCTTCCACAAGTCATATACATGCTCTCCACTCCAACCTAGAGTCAATGAACAGTTTGAATGCCTTTAAAAAAAAAAAAGAGTTGCTTAACAAACCTTCTCTGAGATCAAGTAAGCTAGGAAGAATACAAGAATTTAAGTTTTTCCCCATAATTTTATTTTCATATTAGTTAAATAGGTTTTTTATATTTAAACAGTTGATAAAACACAGAAATAGTTTCTTTACAATTAAAGCTATGTTAATAATATCAGACTGTAGCAACAAGGTAATATTTTAAAGAGATCTTTCTCACATATTCCCTAGCGAATTTACAGAATGTAATATAAAGGGTAAATTAGTACAGTTCTGCCTTCAAACAAAATTCATGCTGATCCCAGTAACCTCAAAGGAATATAACAGAAGGACTCTCATGGCATTTCAGAACTACATACAATTCTTCCCTCTTTTCAGATTAATTTAAATATTTGGTCACAGGCAGATCTAGCTTTGAAAATGAAGCAGTTGTTATTTTAACTTCATTTTCAATCTAGGCTAAAGTGGTCAGTCTAGCAAAGCACTACAGAATACATCTAAGCACCCAAGAAGTCCTCTGAAAGCCATTTCTGTGGTGATTTGCTAGAATGAAGTCAGAATGAGTAGTGTCTTTCTTTTCTTGATCTTTTGTTCTTATTTTTGCAATAAAGGTAACAGATTGTACAACAGAGAAACTTTGAGAACAGCCTGAGGAACCTGCAGAAAACAAAATAAGAGGAAAATTGTACTTTAAAAGGGAGAATTATACTGCTTGCCTATGGCCAGTTACCAGTGTCCTTTCTCTCAGCAAGTCCTTATTTTCAGACCACCAGGGACAAAGCTCCGCAGGCTGGCAAATATCAGGGTAGAAACAATCGGAGTTTGCCATCCAAGGTGGCTGTGGTGAGCTGCAGTTCAAAAGAAAAGAACATATGGCCTTAATAAAGATCTTTCAAGTGAGTGAAGTTTGCTTTAGAGCAACAAAATGAATGAAGAATATTAAGAAGATATTTAAATTACTTCTATGTTAAAAGGTCCAGGATTCACTTCAAAACCAGAAACAATTTAATCTATAGACTCTTCTCAACCAAGCTAATCTGAAAATTCCATTTTACTTAGATTTTTATTTTCCAACTATTTTCAAATTTGTGTCAACATCTGTTAACACATCAACAGTCTGTAAAAGCAAAGCATATGTTTAAACCACATAAAGTCAAACAGCATTCACTCTGTATGACTCAAGAGGGAACTTGGAAGAAATAAGAAAGAGCTGGAATAAATGAAGATGGAAAATACTATGAATTCAATTGGGCATACCAACAAATGCAGTTCTCTGATTTTTGTTGGTGTCAAATGTAGTATAAGAATTTCCTTTGTAAAGAGTACTTTGAAAAAGGACACAATCCTTTATGAAAGAGGGAAGTCTCAAAAATATGCATAAAGAGCCTTCAATTGCATTAGCTTGCTTTTACCAGTCTCAAAAAATCTTAATTATAAAATAAAAGCAAATATTATTTTCTGCAATTACTTCTACAAACAAGCAGTTGAAAACCTGCTGTAGGTCAGAAAGTGATGATCTACAAATGGTACCTTTTATTCAAGAATACTACTCTAAAACTGTTTTAAATTATATTTCAAACCTTTAGAGTAAAGTCAATATACTAATTAAAATTTAAAAATATCCAAACCTTACTATTACAAATTTAAATTTTGGCATCAATTCCGTGAATAATTTGAAACCTATGTAAAGGTTTACTATGGGAAAAACACTAGAGTATTTTGGAATATTAGAAGGCGTATGAGAGCACGGACTATCTTTCATGTCAATGGATGTGTGAGTAGTGAAGACCATAAAGTAGGGCAGAGAAGAAGGTTTAGGGTTTGTACATTTTAGAGTTTTTTACAAAAACTTCAAAGTTTAGAAAGCTCCTCCAACATCTGGTGCCAGAATGGGGGGAGAACAACTTCTTGAACACAGTCCTCCTCTACGTGATGGGCTGCAGAAAGTGTAATGAATTTCCTTTTATAATAACACAGTATATATTTTGTTCTAGAATTATCTTTGGAGAGTGGAAAATATGCTCCTGTAGTGATGACACCTAAAAAATGTGCTTTAAATTAGAGACCTGGATTTTTTTAAGCTGAAAACAGTTGGTTTTGCATAGTAATACATATAAAAAATATTTTGGTTTAATATTTCATACAACATGTGTATGTGTATACAATGTAAGCTTTAAGACATACTGTACTTTAGGAAATAAGACGAATCAAAGCAATTCCAGCTAGTGTCACATTACAGGCACATAATATGATGTTTGCTTCATTTCAGTTTGTATAAATACATAAATATGCATAATATGCAGAGAAAAGAACTTGAAAAGGTCCACTAGCTACACAGAGAAAAGTATAATCTTGCCAAAAATCTAGTGCCTCAGAAGACTAGACGGGAATATAGTTTTTAGGGGGTTAGCTTTCATTATTCAAACTATTACTTGAAAACAGCATACACAGCAAGATCAGGGTTTAAAGTAATCTCCCACAGCACTCTGATCCATTACATTAGCACGTTTTGAAACTGGTCATATGGACCTGCTTCCCAGCCACCACAGTTACTATATCTAGAACTATGCAGTAATAAACAGTAAACAATGGTCAAATTAAAAATAAAAAAATACCTCAAGTGATTTTGTATAAATAACTTACATATCAAAATCACTATCTATAAAAGATATTCAAAACCAGAATAATTGATTTTCCATAGACCAAGAAGTGCTATGCCAGAGCCCATCACCTACTGAATTGTTCTGGTTACAAGCTAAGCATTTCTGTCCTTCTAAAAGAAAGAGTTACCACTAACCAAATTGACCTGCAATTGCAACTTTTCAGTTGACCCTCACACAAACATGGAGTCTGCAGCTGGACAGTAGGATCCTATCCTGCAGCACAGTGTTCCACTCACCCCACAGGCTGGCACAGCTGGTCCTGCTGTACTGTGGTTGGCAGCCCTGGGCA
Source organism: Nestor notabilis (assembly GCF_000696875.1). Classification (NCBI taxonomy): domain Eukaryota; kingdom Metazoa; phylum Chordata; class Aves; order Psittaciformes; family Psittacidae; genus Nestor; species Nestor notabilis. The sequence goes on along the minus strand of NW_009933054.1, from coordinate 5,379 downwards.
CCAAAGGTGCACTGGCAAGTGGTACTGCTGGCCCTGGCAGCAGCCCCTGCAGGAGGAAGTGGCAAGGACTTCCTCATGTAGGAACTTAGGATGGACAAATACAATCAATCAGAGCACCAGAGGCAGGTCCAAAGAACTAACGGTAACTGTGCAACTCGGTCTCTTCAATGGATATAGCCAATGTCTATTAGAATAGATTTTTGGTTTTATCAATTTTGAATGAATAGATGTAAGCTCTGAATTTACCAGTGGCACAGTCACAGCTGAAATATAAAATTCTCAGAAAGTAAATTATGTGGTTGAAGTGAAATTGATAGGATACCACTAAACACTAGTGTTTATCAATCACATCAAAACCACCCATACTGTAGTACTTACTGTTGCTCTTGAATTTTGCATTGGTTTGACAGCTAGCAACAATCAAGAGCAATAAGAGAAGGAGACATTACGGAGCTGACTTTTATTATATTTTTCCTGTTCAGAAAATGGTGTCTAAAGCAATGTAGAATTCACCACCTTTACTCCTGAAGATCTACAGTACATGAAGGGTTTACCAGCTCTGGTTTTGTGGCTTAACCCAACAACAGAAGACATGTAAATAGCACTTTGAAATATTTGTTTCGTTGAAAGATGATTACTTAATTTGACAGCTACACTCCCAGCGTTCAATCAGTTAGATCAAAGCCACATGGGGTTTTTTTAGAGACTGAAGACAGAATACAAGTTTTTATTGTTAAGATAGCTGTCCTACTACAGAAATGAGAACTGAGGAGAAAATGTAGAAAACAGGTTAGCAGCTTTTAACCATATAACCGGAGTGTCTCACTGGGTACCCTTCTTTCAACAAATCTGTGATAAGCCTAACAGATCACCGAAGTATGCCTTCACCTGGCCCTGACCATTCCATTTTCCCACCTTATTTCTTAGTATTTGTGCGAATGTATCAGAAGTTCCGCTCTTGGCAGCCTAACTTCTATTTTCTACCTGTCTATTTCTACCCTCTGGCATATCTGTGAGAATACAGAATTTCTGCACTTCGATTTTTCACAGAAATGTCATCCCAAACCCAACCGTAAGTTTTAAAACTTTAGTTCCCTTATGATTCAGATTAAGTTCATCTCCTCTGGACAGATGTTCCTGGAACCTCCTAGGCAGTTTTCTTCAGGTATCATATTTCCAAATGTATTACCTGTTTTAGCACCTGCATCTCTTTGCTGTCAGCTTTTAGTATTATTTATATGCTCAAAAAAAGCAGAAGTCTCATCTATATTTATCATGACATTTTAATAGGCAGTTCCCAGTAAGTCTTTTGATGTGTGAAATTTACTCAACCAAAACATATGTGAAGCAATCTTAAATCTATTTTATTTCTTCTATACTAACATGCAGAAATCTTTTTTATTTAAATCTGATAATTGAAGAAAACCTGAATAAGATATCCCAAATAACTACAAACTCCTGAAACAGATATCATTTGTTTGGCTTTGCCTTCTCAAAGAAAGGTAAGAATCTGTGTAAGTATATAAAAATCCTCTATCGGCAAGTTAATAAAAAACAGATTAAATATCCTCATCTAAAATAATATAATCCACTTCATAATTTCCTGCCTCTAGAGCTAATGAAGAAACAAATACCTGACAGAAGACAGTTATAATATATATATAACTACTATATATGTATATATAGTGTATATGTGTGTATATATATATATATATATAACCACTACTGGAAGATAGGTCAACACAGCATCAGTGCAAATGGTCTTTGTATAGATGTGATGCAGAATAGGATTTTATGGAAAGCTCTGCACATTTTCCAGCTTTAGGATATAAGCCAATGCTTGTTAAGTCCAGCAAGTGAGTTTACTCTAACTTCAAGGGGCATCAAATCAGTTCTTCATGTAAAAAAAACAATTACTGGAAAAACACATTAGTTTTACTCTTTACAACTCACAGTGATCAAAAAATCTAGTTTCACTGCTTGCTACTAGGCTATTAATGACAACTTACATAGGCCCCCAAATGCTGTTTTTCTTTTAATAGGCCATGTTAAATATTTCCATTCCCGAAAGCATGCCATTTTGGCAGTAGAACCTCATGTGTGCAGAGCACTAGGACAAAGTAGCAGTAAATGTTCCTTACACAACCAAATACATAGAAATACTGGTATGTATTTCTAAATACATATATATATATATTCTCAATACCAGCAGCTAGAATACAGGTGGAAGCAAACAACTTGAAAAAAAAAAGAAAATAAAAATATGTCAGACTGAATAAAAGGTTGTGGTGAGCAGTGGCAACATTGGAAAATGGTTCAATAACTATAACATTCATGTTTTAAGCATCTCATATATGAAGTGTTGTTTGAACTTTGTTGTTGGAGAACTATTGGGAGTGTCTTATATAAAATTTGTGCCATGAACCTAAATAAATTATTTTTTCCTTTCTTTAATGTGAGCTTTACTCACTACAGATGTTCACTTTCTTCAAACTTATTATTTTTAATGAAATAATTATATTGGCTTGGGCTTTATGACATCATACCTGGTTTTACATCAAAAACAATAATTGGTTTTGTTATTGATTTCACAGCAAGCAGAAAGCTAAGCGTAAAAGGATAGTTAACTTAAAACCCAAAACCATCTTAGTAATAAAAAATGAACTTAGGAAAGGACTCATTAACTACAGTTGTTTTTTTCACACAATCTTTTATTCATTATATTTGGTTCCAGCATAAGGTTCTGCCTCAACAGACATTCTGTCCTGGTGGTCTAACACCTTGGAGGACTGCTACAAGATTACATGGAGCCCGACACTTCGAAGCAGCTAATTTCATTTCAGGTTAGTATTTATCAATCAAATGCAGTATACTACTCATTTTTAAATGGGTGAGGAAGGAGGTTCATTCCGCTATTGGGAATGCATTTGGGCTGTGTAAAGAAAAATCACGAATGGTAATACTGAAGAAATAGGTGTGAGATTAGAGGACGAACTATACTTTTCCAGATATTATACACTCAGGACAGGGTCAAGGCATTGAAACACAGCAAAAGTGCAATTCATTACTCTGTTTCATGATTAAAAGGGAAATTTCTCTACAGACCACATCTCTTGTAACAAGAAATCACCACACCTCAGCTCCCATAACAGAGTTCTACATGTTATTGTTTTAGACATGTAGCTTAGTCTATTGCAGGGACTATCAGAGATATCATTGTTCAACAATTTTCAGTTACAGTGAACATTATTTGTCATTAGTGTAATTACAAGGTATCAGCAGTGGAAGTAGGTAGATACACTACGTAAACTCTTAAAGTAGCCTTCCATCAGAATTTTCCAGTCCTTTCAAATGCACAACTTGGATGTTTCACTTTTAACGGAAATCATACATTTGTGTATCACTCAGTTTATCTACAAGAAAGAAAAAATAATTTTATGATAAATCTTCAACTTATTTAGATCCAGAAGAAAGTAATAAGAAGGAAATCTAGAGTGAATAGGGATTGATGGATGTGATGGTTTTGGCTGGGGTAGAGTTCATTTTCCCTCTATTAGCTGGTATGGTATAAGGTTCCCAAGAACACTGACTTCAAGAAGCAAGCAATCTCTCAACAGAGTAACCACTGTGCACACAGTTTATGAACAAAAATGCTAAGAGAAAAAAAAGATAGCCAAGAAGTGCAGGAAAGAATGGTACTAGAAGCCATAGTTCAGAACCATTGTGTACTAGGAAACAGAAAATTTAGTAGTCAAAATGCGCAGGAAGAAAAGAAAACCAAAAAGGAGTAAACCAAGAAAACATTTGTTTCTCTGCAGGCACACAGGAGCTGATAAAAACTCTAAATGCAAAAACCAATGTACAGCAGACATAAACTATGCCCTGTCCCAAGACGGAGTGGGATACATGTACCTTTCTTGAAATGACCTAGGTTACAAAGCTTCTGCCTTCAAGTGGTGATGAACACCCACCCACAGCGTGAATGTATGTGTATGTGCTTCAGTTGGAAAAAAAGGCAACATACTGTGAACGTTTCTTCTTCTACTATAACACTGCTTTACCACTGTTAAAATCATGCCATATATTAATAATGCATGGTTGTATGGGCATAGATGCATGAGTTCATATGCATGCACATATATAAAGTTTATTTTTACTTTTTTCAAACTTCAGAAGTTGGTTATGTGCTGGTTGTGTTTCAGATGAAGAACACCCCAGAGGCTTTCTTACTGAATCTGCAAAGGTTCAGAAAGATGCATTTAAACAGGACTGCTATTTTAGTATTACCATGTCTTTACAAATACACATCAATTAACATATAAAAACACACAACACAATGTAAAATACAGCTGCTTTGCCTCAGGATCTTATATTGCAGGAATTACTTCACTGGTTCATGTACATAAAGGCATCTTTCCATTGTTAGAATAACACAGCGTAAACCTATATATTTGTTCAGAATTTGCAGTATCTAAACAGCCTGTGAGTATTCATATCTGTTATTTCCTTTGAGAGTTCACACTCAGAGTCACTGCTTCTTTTCTTTCTTACAAAAAGCTGAAGAAAGACTACGTTCCTGGATGAAGCCCTGCTCCCACTGGAATTGAGAGGAAACTCACCAGCAACTGCAAAAAGCTGGAATTAATCTGTAGGTATTTGTGGTTTATACCACCAACAAAGATTACCACTTCTGCTTCAGGTATTCATATTGACTGCTACATCTGTTTTGCAGTCACAAAAAGAAACTCAGTGATCATTATCTTTGCTTAAAGGAGACTGAAATGTGGAATAGGAGTGCCACAAAAATATTTTCGGTTCTAAGAACAATGAGAATCTTTGGAACAGATTCTCATTTCTGACCAGTTTTAAACTGGATAATTCTACTGGTTTCCATCCTGTAACTTCAAATTTTCATTGTTTTGACTGACATCGTAGTCAACATCTGAGTTGCAAATGATCCTTCTACCACAAAATTTGACCCTGCAATTAATTCTCAAGATGGTCACCTCAGCTCTCCATAAAATGGTATAAGGAAAGGTATGCACCTCAGAACGGAATCTTTAAGAACAGCATGCTGAGTAGGGAATTGTTTGCCAACAGACCAAAGGAGAAATGATGAAATCAAGGATATGCCTTAACTTCTGTCCTTTCCCAGGGTTCAGGGTGCCTTATGTGGACTAGGTAGTCAGAAGCTCACTTCACTCTGGATTCATGGTCTAGAACATTTTCCCAAAAATATTTATGGGCTGCATTGCTGCGACTGTTGCCTGACAACTGTGATCCATGAGGGATTTTTTTATTTTTTTTTAGCTTCTGAATGCTTTATCTAGTATTAACTTCATACTTCATATGTACATATTAGTTTTTTATATATATATA
>NW_009933053.1:0-9774 GCF_000696875.1 Nestor notabilis | reverse complement strand
GAGGGTTGAGGCCGGGCGCAGCCTCGTCCGCTCCCAGCGCTCTGCGTTGGCTTTAGCTCGCTGAGGCACAGAACCTTACGTAAACAGCGCAAGAAAGAATAATAATGATGATAAAAGGCAATAACCTCCCAAACTTCCACCCGACAAACTGATTTGGTGCCCGGTAGCCATCAGCATGTGGGTGTGAGTGTAGCGGCCCTGAAACAGTGGGAGTCGTGCATCTTCAGTGTGAGGGAGGAGGAACACGGTTCCCTATAGGCCTTGGTGAGTGGGTAAGGATTTGGGTTTGGGCGGGAGGAACGCTTGTGGCACGGCAGGTACTTAATGTCACCCTGTTCCACACCAGCGTGTCACCCAGGCTGGGGAGCCGCCAACCAAGCAGGATGGAGGCTGGAGAACTGAGTATGGAGACTGGCCCTTCACTCCGCCCGGCCCTGCTGTGTCTGAGACTCACACGGGGAATAAGCAGCATGAGTTAATGCTGCTGCTCCCCACGTCTGCAGAAGTAGATGTTCTGTTTGGCAAGGACAGTATGACCTTATACAAAAGAGGCCTTGAAGTGCTTACTGTGCTATGCGATTGGATTTAGAATGTTTATGCATTTGTAGCATAGTTTCTTCATAGTACAAATGCTCCTCTCTATTTGGGAGGGATTTTTATCCCCATGAAAAAGTAATCTGGTCATAGTGGTACCGGTGGCAACATCCCTCATCCAAGCTTGTTGCCAAAGTTAGCCAAGAATCAAGTGTCTCTCAGTAGGCCTCTGGCATTGGTTCTCTTTTACCCGAAAGGTAAGTCTCCTGGAGTTAGTTTTATTTTCTACTTTACCTTTATTTTCTTATGACCTTCATTGTGTCAACACTGTAAAAAGACAAAAGAAAAAAAAAAAAAAGAAAAGCCTGTAGTGTACAGACTTCGTAGTTAAACAAGGAACATGTGAAGCACATGCACAGTCCCCCTCTGGTTCATATAGCACAACCTTGGTTGCAGGTTAAAGTAGTGGCATGGCAAAGGTTCTTTCAGGGGCTTACCCACGTCACAGATGATAGATACACACAGATCACATCGCTGCTCCTCCAGACGACCAAAGGGCTCTTCTGGAAGGTGGTGGGCTGTCAGTCAAATGCAAAGGAGCGTCCCCGTCAGCGTGAACTACACTGAGTATCCAGGGCAGTGACTGGGGTCACAGACCAATTACAGAGGGACAGTGGTGCTTGCAAAGCCTACTACAGGCAACAAGGTCAGCAGATTCCCATAACATAGGGGTCCTTCAGGTTCAGGTTTTCCAAATGTTCCTCCAGCACTGTTAAGAAACAGAAAATTGCTTTTAAAGTATTTAAATAATGTAGCTGATAATAAAACACATTACAAAGGCTGTTGTTCCCTTACAAATACTGGCAGACAGTGCACAGCATGATGGACAAGAAAGCTTCCAAGCAAAGACACAGGTACAAAACTAAAGGTTCATTAAATCTTTCTGTGGCAATAATCTTCCATGTAATCCATGATGAGCTGTTGCCGGTGCGCATCCCCACTCCACTCCTTAGGTCAAAGACAGGCTGGCTCAAGGCTCCTAGAAACCTCAGGCAAAAGCAACCTTCATGTTGCCACAGAAGAGGCAAAAAGGCAGTCCCCACGCCACGGCTGTTCATTTGTCCCTGCTGTTCTGAACTAACCTTTTCAATAAATAATAATATTTAAATAATTTCATTTTAATTTGGATCAAATTCAGATTGATTAAAGAATACTTATTCATACTTATATGAATTTAATTATGAAAAAGCTTTGTTATGTAACATTAATCGTAATATCTTTGCAAAGCCAGCTCTTTGTTTAGGGCTGTAACAGCAGTGACAATCTTAAGAACCAACAGGCGTCCTAGTTAAGGGCACAGACACTGAGATAGCCTGTCCTTTATTGCTATTTTACTACCACGCTACGTCTGACAGTAGATCATATAATCACTGAATGGTTTGGGTTGGAAGGGATCTTAAAGCTTATCCAGTTCCAACCCCCTGCCATGGGCAGGGGCCCCCTTGCTCCAAGCCCTGTCCAAGCTGTCCTTGAACACTGCCAGGGATGGGGCAGCCACAGCTTCTCTGGGCACCCTGTGCCAGCGCCTCAGCACCCTCCCAGGGAAGAATGTCAACAGTCACGTTCTACAATAAAAAAATAAAAGTTATACTTGTGTTTTACAATAAAAAAGTAAAACAAAAAATATGTCCAGATTAAAAACTCCCACAACTATGCCCAGTTCCAAGGCTGTTCTGAAAAGGAGAGAGAAAAGTTACTTGGCTGGGACATAAACATCAGTTTTAAGTACTTATCCCATCCCAGTCCCCTAAGAAATCTGGCTTTTGGGTTCCGAGCTGTGCTGCCTGTCTTGTTCCTCTGCACGCATGGGAAGATGTGGGGTACCACTATGTCCTGCAAGGTGACTTACCCCAGCAGAAGGCTGGACAACTACTAAATCCAGCTATAACAGAAGACAAGACATTACAACATCCAGATGGCCTGGCACATAATACACACTTGATATCAAGGTGGAAATCTCTTTACATCTGTTTTCCCAAGTCACAGTTAAGGGCTCTCTCTCACTGACTGTGGTGACACTGGGGAATTAGGCCCAGGGAAAAGGAAAAAGGCTTGAAATCATAGAATGGCTTGGGTTGGAAAGGACCTTAAGATCATCTAGTTCCAATGCCCTGCCATGGGCAGGGGACGCCTCACACTAGACCATGTCGCCCAAGGCTCTGTCCACCCTGGCCTTGAACACTGCCAGGGATGGAGCATTCACCACTTCTTTGTGAAACCTGTTCCAGTGCCTCAGCACCCTCACAGTGAAGAACTTCTTCCTTGTATCTAACCTGAACTTCCCCTGTTTCAGTTCAAACCCATCACCCCTTGTCCTGTCACTACATTCCCTGATAAAGAGTCCCTCTCCAGCATCCTACCAGCTCAGACTGAGAAAGCAACGAGCAAACAGAAAAGCATCTGAGGTCTGCATTTTTAAACTCATGATTTTGTGGTTCTAACTTCTGGCTGCTCTAGCCCAGCTAGTGAACATGGTCACAGACCTTGGCAGCACAGGTACTGTTAAACCCAGGTCAAACCTCAGGCCTGAGGCTGCCCTGGCTTTCAGTCAACAGGCCTGGTGACATATCCGTTGTGTGGCTCCCAAACCTCTGCTCAGCAGGGAGATACTGTACTGGAGCTCATTTCAGTGCTGCACTCCAATCTTCACACCCTACTGATGGAAAAAGGAGGAGGGATAAACCCTCAAAAATCATCCTGGAAATAAGCTTCTGATTGTAACTCCCCACCCTATCCCAGTGCTGAAGGAAGATTTGCTTTGGAATAATAAATCTCGTTCTCCCCTTGGTTCTGTGGAGCCAAGTGAATTGTGAGAGGAGCAGGTATGAGCTTCTGTAATCAGAAGCTGGCTGAGTCTAAGAGGGAAGGGAAATGCATGTCTCACTCTCCTGCCATGTAATAACTTTTCAGGCAAGACACAGCACATCCACAGTCCAGGCGAGAAACAGCACGGGTTACAGTAGGTGAACTGAAAAAAACATGTCCAAAATACCTGCCCCAAGGGTTTTCTTTAATGAAACTGGAAGTTACCAACCTGCTGCCAGAACAGCAGAACACACCTGCACAGGAAGAACATGGGATTCCCCCACCACTGCTATCGCCCTTGCTGCAATCTCAAGAAAGCACAGGGAAAGCAAATGCCCAAAGGACTTTTGGCTTAGGGACCTGAGGTTGCTACGAGCAGAAAAGGTGGCACCAGCTTCCAGTGCTGTGTTTGCAGACCCCGCTCCTGCCCCACAACCACTACAGCCTGGCAGTAGTGCAGAGGGCTGGACCTTGGTTGACCAAGTCTCATTCCCAGCCAAAATTTAACACCCAAGTCCTGCTTTCCAGCCCATGGGGAGCCTTTCTGTGTCAGGCCAGGGATGCCCCTGCATATGAGCCCTTGCTTCACTAGCCCCAGAGTCCCATGCTGCTGCGACTCTTGCTCCACAGGGTACACAGCCATTCCTGCATTCTTTCCCCATTTTAGAAAGGCTACGTCAGTGCTGTGAGGAAACAAAGACAATAAAAAGCGAAGAAAGAAACAAACCTAAGTGAGGACTCCTTGCTTTTCTAGGCAGCAGAAGTTATGCCCTTTCAGCCAGAGGAGTGGATTGGCAGAGTCTTGGTTGGAATTGGGAGCAGCACTATCAAGGATATGGTGTGTGTGAAAAGACCATCTCGGAAACAGGAGGTGGAGTTTCTTGCAGGTGAACTAAGTGTGTATCTAACACTGGGAGAAGCACTGGAAAAGGAAGCAGAACCTGGAATGGCTGTCACTGTCACATCACGTACCTCAGCCTTGTGGTGCATGCCACCGCTTATAAGAGGCCACAAGCTCTGCATTATGTGAGTAACTTGGGCCTATCACGCTTTGCCTGGACTTGTCTTGGCCTGCCAGGAGCTGTGAGGTAGCTTGTTTCACTGTTACGACGATTGTCTAATGACCAGGTGACTGTTGCCAACAGTGCTTTAGGTTTGGCACCATTATCCGATGTGACACTTGCTGTGTACACGTTACTGTAACTAACAGACAGCAGGTACTAGGGAGAAGACTGTGCAACTGCTGGGTCCAGAGCGCAGCTCAGAGGTGCAGGGGTGTACGCAGCGGCTCCCAGGATAATGAAGCTGGGAGCTGTGTCCAGTGGAACATCTCAACTGCCTGAGCCATGCAGCAGCACCATGCTGAAGTGGTGGGTGCTGGCAGTGACAGACTCCCTGCTGCAGGGCACGGAGGCCACCATCTGCTAACCTGCCTAAGGACGTGTGCTCCTTGCCGGGTTCTAGATGTGGGATGTTATGGAGAGGCTGCCAACGCTTGTCCAGCCCTCCAACCATTAATCCCTTGCTGCTATTCTTCCACATGGGCATTGATGATGCTGCCAGAGGAGACCCAGAGAGTATCGCGTGTGACTTCACAGCTCTGGATGCAATGGCCATGAGTACGGGGTCTTCTGCTGGTGAGGGGGACCTGCAGCCTGCAGGTCAAAAACTGTTTGGGCAGCTGGTGTCAATAGGGATTCAGCTTTTATGACCATAGGACCCTCTTCAGTGATCAAGGGCTGCTATGGAGAGATGGGATCCCCCTGACCAGGGGAGCAAAAACATCTTTGATAAGCTGAAAAAGGCTGTACAAGCTGTGGAGAAGTGCTTTAAACTGGAGTTAACATGTGAGAAACAGGAGAACTGACAATCAAGTGAGAAAGTGATGGACTAGCTTGGCAAGCAAAGATTGCATTGTGATGTGGACAGCGCCCAGCCCACATGTATGCATGAAAACAAGGATGTTCTGGGAGGACAGCGTCCTGCAGAAATGTTGCTTTCAGCAACCCCAGCTCCCTGGGACCAGCGGGAATGTCTGGAGCACTCTCAGTAAAGCAGAATCAGGTTAGAGAACATTTAAACAAACCAGACATGCTCAAGTCCATGGAACTCGATGGTTGCACACCCAAATGCTGAGGGAGCTGGCTGATGTCAGTGCAAGGCTACTCTCTATTGTCTTTGGAAGGTCACAGTGACTGGGGGAAGTTCCTGAGGAGTGGAAGAATGAGGCTCCTGTCTCGAAGAAAAGAGAACGTGGGGAATTGCAGGCCAGTCACCCTCACCTTAATTGTTGGGAAGGTGACAGAGCAAACGTTCCCAGAAACCACTCCAAGCACACTAAGGACAAGCAGGTGAATGAGAGTAGTCATCAGGGATTTATGAAGAGAAAATCATGTTTAGGCAACCATGACCAGCTTGGTGAATGAGAGGAGAGCAGTGAATGTTGTTTATCTTGAATTAACCTAAGGCTTTTGACACCATCTCTGACAACTTCCTCAAAAACAGAGAAAGTATGGGCTAGATAAAGAGACAGCAAGGTAGATTGAAAGGTTGGGATCACTGGTTAAGTCCAGTGGAGGCAAGTCAGTAATGGTCGGTACTGAGAACAATACTGTTCCACACCATCTTCATTAGTGACCCGAATGATGGGGCAGAGTGCATCCTCAGGAAGTTCACAGATAGTACAGCACTGGGAGGAGTGGCTCCAAAAGGTTGTGGTGCTGTCCAGAAGGACCTCACTAGGCTAAAGAAATGGGCTGACAGGAACTCCACTGACAGAAGTTCAACACAGGGAACAACCCCATGCACCAGCACTTGCTGGAAGGCAGCTTGGCAGAAAAGGGCCTGGAGGGGCTGTTGGCAAGTTGAATATGTCAAAAACATGCCCCTGTGGCAAATGCAGCCAACAGCCTGCTCAGCTGCACTAGGAAGAGTGTTGCCAGCAGGTGGAAGAAGGGGATCCTTCCCCTCAGCACTGTTGGGACACATTCGGAATGCTGTGTTCAGGTCTGGGCTCACCAGTCCAAGAGAGAGACATGGACATTGGTGCACAGCCTAGCAAAGGAGATTATGGGGGGCTGGAGCACTTGTCGGATGAGGAGAGGCTGGGAGTGCTGCAACTGTTCAAGCCTGGAGAAGAGAAAGCTCAGGGGAATCTTACTTGTGTGTATAAATATATGGTGCAGGGAGTACACAGAGAGGCTGTGGCACATTCATCTTGGAGATGGCCACACGTAGCCTGCTTTAGGAGCTCCTGGTTTGAGCAGGGAGGTAGACTAGGTGGTCTCCAGAGATGCCTGCCCACCTCAGCCATGCTGTGCTGCTGTGGTAACAAGTGGCTCTGTGTGGAAGAGCTATCTATAATGCTGGAATTAAAAAAACAAATAAAAGAAAGAGCAGTGCAGGCACAACCACAGGGCAATACTGCAGGCCTAGGGGCATACACAGTTCACTATTGCCAAGCCATCAGAGTAACTGGGAGTTGGATAAAACCGGTTTTAGGAGTAACAAAAAACAAGTATGCAATATATCTAAACCACTCCATAAGCAGTAAATTTGTCTATAACGTGGAACAGTGAACCAGGAAAGAGCAAGGTTTTTTACAAACAGATGACCCCAAGAAGGAGAGAGAAACCATAAATATTATATTCCTCCCTGTAACAAACTCACTAGAAGCCCTCCCTGCCTGCAGCTTCCAGCCATCGACCCTGGGACTCAAAGGGGCACTGGCAGGAGTAGACATGAGAGAGTTTACATCACTGAACGGCCTACTATTTGACTATAAGCATTAGCACTGATTATCTTTTTGCTGTTCCAAAAGTCCAACAAATACACGGTAAGTGAAACAAGCTACTCTGCCTTGGATGCAGCTGACTGGCAAGAGCACGCAGCAGTGATAGAGATGACATCTGAAGTTTGCTGCCATCCTGAAGCCCTACCCCATCCCCAGTCAGCCATAGTATTTCCTCAACTGGTGTGCTCTGGTTTTCCAGTAGAATCAGGAAAAACAGAGGCAGGGAGACATAAGAGAAAGAAACCCCATATGAACTCAAGACCATTAATCATCCACACCACCTCAATAAAACATTTAAGCTTAGCTCAGAGACAGCATCTACAGAGAGGGACAGAGCAGCTGTGCTGTCACATAAAATGCCTTGTGGCATCTTTTAAGCGAGTCACTATGCTGGCATTCAAAATTGGAAGATCTATGTCTCTTCGAATCAAAGCTGCTCTGCAAAACCTTGAGGCTTCCCCACTTCAGCATAAGCCAGATGCTCCTGTGCAGGCCGGGACAAACTCAACACACATTTTGTATGCTAATGGAGACAGGCATGGCTAAAAGCAGCTTCCCAGGTTGGGATGCACTAAAAGCATGCAAGTCAGAAAGCCAGGCACACTTTACACCTCACTAACCGGTATATGGTCAGAAGGAGTTGCATTTATACTCCATCCTGAGAAGTCCCCCCCAAAGGTGAAAGTAACACTAGGCTTTGTTGGAGGGGGGTGGGCAGAAGAGGAAAGCTTGCCAGGAGGGTTACGGAAAACACAAACCTGAGCCATCCCAGGCGTTCAACATGTGGTTTTGTGCTTCCTGCTCTCCCTCAGAGCAGGTCAGCTGCAACCCCTCCCAAAGCAGACAAGGTAATTGTGGGCTTGGTGCAGAGCTGCTCTGCACCACGCAGGGGTGATCACTACAGGGATTACGCAAGGGAGAACACAAAAGCACAGGGCTGTTTCCTTCGTCTTCCAGGAACTTTCCACCATCTTGCTGAAGGCTTGTTACCAATCCCCTTTTTTATAACTAGATTCGTTATCCTACTTGTGTTTGTATCCAAGTATCAGGCATTTTACTCCCTGTTTTCTTAACAGCCTCTAACATCCATGCACATTGCAATACACCATCGCTTTCGCTTGGCTCCCATCCATCCAGGTTACCCCCACCACCATCTTCCACCAGCAGTTTCCCAAGGGCAGCTTGCTCCCATTATTTGTCTGGGATTTGTGGATACACTGATGCTCACCACACAGCTGGTGCTACACAGACGATGCGCTCTAGTCACATCCCTAGTCACATCTGGGTATCCCAGGTGTGTAACACCCTGGTACAAGTTATTCCCAAGGCAGCCAGCACTGTATGTACAAACACACAGCAAGGCTGTATTGTGGGAAGTGCCCAGCCAGTGCACAACATGCATTTGGGATTAACTCCATGTGCACGGAGCCAGGGGCAGCACACAACTGGGCTTACTACACTGGTACTTCACAGCCAGACCACGTTCAGGTCACCAGACTGCACACAGGGTGACGGGGCACCCAGCAGCTATGGGACATACGTACAAGCTTACCTCATGCTGACGCTTCGGTGCCAAAAGCTGTACAATATATTCTGAGTGAAAGAGGATTTTTTAATATCACATATCCAAACAATAGTTCTCATTTCAAAATGCAAAACAGGTCCTTGAAGATGAGCTGCTCCCAGGCTGGGTGAGCTGGTGGGGTACAGCTGCCTGGCAAAACTGCTGAGGTCAGACCTCGGTTCTTTGGTAAGATACATGCCGGGAACAGACGCGAATGCAGACCTGTACCAAAAGTGTCCATTTAGAAGACTAAATATTACTCCACATCCCTTATTTGATATTTGCATTTTAAAACAGTCATATACATTAAATAGCCCTCCAACATCTAAGTAGTGAACACTTGAAGTAGCATCCATGTTCTGCTACCCCCACCACCTGAAGAACAAGCAACACAGGGGAGAAAAGGGAAGCATTAAAAACAGGCTGTCTGTCTCACACAGTTTATTTAACAATAGGTAATAAGAAATCAATTTTAACAGTCTATACAGTGATCGAAAGTTCATATTTATAAGTAATCAACTTTAATTGCATGATTTACAACATTTGAGGGCTTTTTTGCTTTCTATTTTCAAGTTTTACAGAAAGTGGAAGAGGGTGGGGAAGGGGCATGGGAAAGAGAAAGCAAGCATGAAGAAGAAACCCCAGGGACTTTTTCTCAGGTTAAAATCATCCCTTTGGAATTGTTTCTTACCCTCTTTTTTATTTATTTTTTTTTCTTTGTTAGATGTAAAAATAACGAAAAAAATTCTTTCAAGAAAACAGAAACCACAATATATATACTACATCCATTTGGCAGCTGCCCCTGTGTATTTGCAAAAATGTTGTCTTCTCTCTACATGTACAAATTATTTTAATACTTGAAGTTTTTCTTTTAAGCTCAGACTCTTGTATAGAAAATTCTTGGAGGACAAAAGTAGACTTCAGGAGGGGACTGAGTTATTTAATATTTTTACATTTTTTTTTCTCAAGGAATTGACATATTTCCAACCAAAGAGGAAAAGATTGGTATTTATTTTTT
>NW_009933052.1:0-19439 GCF_000696875.1 Nestor notabilis | reverse complement strand
CAAAGATGTTGAACAAGACAGGACCCAACACGAATCCCTGAGGGACACCGCTCGTTACTGTTTTCCAAGCAGACATTGAACCGTTGACCACAACTCTTTGTCTGCGGCCATCCAGCCAGTTCTTTATCCACTGAGTGGTCCGTCCATCCATCGAATTGATGTCTCCCCAGTTTAGAGACAAGGATGTTGTGTGGGACAGTGTTGAACGTTTTGCACAAGTCCAGGTAGATGACGTCAACTGCTCTGCCCCTGTCCGTCAGTTCCATAGTCCTTCCATAGAAGGCCACCAAATTGGTCAGGCAGTATTTCCCCTTGGTGAAGCCATGTTTGCTGTCTCCAACAACCTCATTGTTTTTCATTTGCCTTAGCATGCTTTCCAGGAGAATCTGCTCCAAGATTTTGCCAGGCACGTGTTGTCCAGTGAGCAGGCAAAAGGTGATGGGCAGAAATTAAGATACAGGAAGCTGTTTAAACATAGAAAAACACTGTAAAGGTGATTGAACACTGGAGCAGGTTTCCCACAGAGGCTGAAGTCTCCATCCTTAAAGATGTGTAAAACCTAGCTGGACATGGTCTTATAAGCACAGTTTGATTACAGGTCTTCTGTCTTTCTGAAAAAAAAACAAACAACCCCAACAGAAAACCAAAAACCCAAACAAACCTTTCTGTAAAATAACCGTGAAATGTAGTTGTAAGAGAGGATGTGACATCAAACATTTTCCACTACTAAATACTGTTACTAGCTTTGAACTGTTGAAAGATTAGGAAGAATCTCTGCTGGGCGTGTCAACCCAATTTGAGTTGAATTGTTACACATAGCTTCATCTGATAACTAAAATTAGTTATCTAAAAGTTTTCCCCATAGGTTTTTTCCCTCCCCGCAACATTACGAGATGTCATAGTCAGGGGCCCGTGTGAGTTTCATCACTGCTTTTCCTTACTTTTCTGCAGAGAGCAGTTGCTTAACTTTCCTGTCCTGTACCTTTAATAGAGTAAAAAGTCATTTGAGCTGCATTGTTAAGTCAGATCAGGTATAGGCACAACTAGCAACTTCAGTGCTCCTGTAACTATAAAAGTTCAGTTCCTGATACTTTCAAAAAGTGCAGTAGAGTCTCTCTGCAGTGTCTTGTTGTAATATATGTGTTATAATAAGCATACCATAGATGGAATTGAAAGTTAATAAAGCAATCAGAGGTTAACAACAATGACAGACAGAAATAGTAAGTGCTACTATTATGTCACATCTTATTAATAGCAATTCTAAGTAGATTTGAATTCTCAGAATTCACAAGTAAGAGTTCATGAGCTTCCTAAATCTTGGTCTACAAGGAACACAACATTAAAGCCATGATAGCACATCTCAATCTGTACCCTTTCTTCAGTGTTGTGATAATTGAAAAAGCCTGATCTACGTCTTACGCAGGAAGAAGATTCCCAAAGATACTGCCTTCTCAAAGTTGTTTGAAAATAAGGAGGTTGGTAGAAGAGAAAAAGAGAGAACAAGCATGAAGGTGAATCAGCAGTGCTACAGCAAAAGGTGAATTCTTATGAGACTCCAAAAACTCTACTTGTCGTAGGTTCATACCACAGCTCTAACACACCTGGATTAAAAAAGTTACTAACCACAAGATGCAAGTCTTCAGAAAACCATGCTATATTAGTCTCAACATATATTTATATTAGTTTCTATACATATAGAGTAGGTACTGTATTAGTTATTATTACATATTATATTAGTTTTAATGTATATTAGTTTCTACATCAATGCATCTGCTTACAATTCAAATAAGTTTTAAATTCTGTCCATTCCAGCTGTTATTTTGTTTCACCTAGCTTCATGTGGGCTTGATTCTACTTCTTTTGTTCACAGAGAAACAAAAACAAACTGTAAAAGAAATGCCATCATCGTGATTTATGCTATATTGAGATTATTCTATATCCATTACAATGTTTGTTTAATCAAAAGAAAGTTACTGTGTTGCTCCTTTTAGTCAGTGTTCATGATTATTCACATCAGAGTGCTGCAAGAGTGTGCTGCTCTGCAAGGGAAGGTGAGCAACAGCCACAGGGGACAGAGCATAAGCAGACACCATGTCCTTACCAGCCAGGACCACAAATACCTAAGCAAGTGGCACAGAACAGAGAAGACCTAGTAGTCAGCATACAAATTGCAAGCAAAGAAGCAGAACCAAGGCCTAATCCCAATCTGCAAAATACCAGGCTGAATCCAACTACACCAACAAAGTAGTTTAGAGAAGAAATACTAGTGATGGCCAGAGCTTAAGTGTAGTTCCTGGGCCAATGGGCAGCCAGTGTATGGGTGGAGGTCCCAGATGAGGAAGAGCAATTAGGGGCTGTTAGTGATCTCAGTGCTTTTGACAGAAGATAAATTCCAGTAGTCATCACCTGTCTTCCCTTATAGGTAAGCCCTTTGAAAGCATTGAGTTTGTATTAAAGGCTTTAATGGTGGATTTATTAGGCCATAATGGATTTTTAAACTGTAATTGTTCAGTAGGCTTTGTTAGAATCTGTTTCTGAATGTTTAATTCTAATCTTAAGAAGAATAATTTTACTAGTATTGTGTGCTATAATGCTACTTACATGCAGTTATGATTAGCTATTGGCCAAAGCTACAGAATTTAACATTGTTATCTCTTCTGAAAAAGTCTCTTATTTTAGACCTCAAGACTCTTCTCCCTTCTGTTTCTGGTGATACTCCCCAGAAAGTGTGATTTGACAGACTGGCTAATAAGCTCTGTTTCTTTTAGCACAGGGACTGTTTCATAGGCATTGCAAGTTTCATGTATCCTTCTAGAGAAAACAGTCATGGTTTATTTAGAAGAACTTCATCAGAAGGTGGAAAGCCATGAAGGAAGTGTCATAGTATGGTTTGGGTTGGAAGGGACCTTAAAGATAGTAAGTTTCTCTAAATAGTTTCTAATAGGCTTCATATGAGCTAGCTTCTTTCTAAAGTAGGAGTTAACACATTGCAATCTGATAAAGACTTCAGAAGATGAAGGCTTTGTTCTGGTGCATGCTAGTAGGTCTGGTCAGTACGTAAAATCACAAAAGTCACTACTAGAATCAGGTTTGACTGAGAAAACACTGCATGTGACAAAAGCTGTCTTCAGACCTCAGTGCTGGTTGGCAGACAGAGGATTACGCTGTTCATAAAGCTTTCTATGCAGTCATATAGTGACTGTACACAAGTGACTTCTGACTATCACTGGTCTTGTGGCAGTCTCGTGGCAGTAGAAGAACTCCATGTACAGCATAGGTATAATGAAATAAAATCTTAAAGACCTACTTAAAGGTGAATAAAGATGTTAAAAATAAGATCATCCTTGTCATGTGAAGAGGCTATGTTGATTTTGTGACACACTACATACCATTTGAAAGGTTGCTATTCTGTTTTGTCTTCCAATATTGTGCATACTTAGAAAAATCAGTGTATATGCTGAGTCACACAGACAACAATGCTTTAGTTTCGTGAGATCACTTGTGCTAGTTTGAGCATTCAAGCATGAGAATTGAAAAACTTAGCTAATTTTTAAAAACACTGAGTTCACAACATTGTATTCACAAGAATAAAAAGCTATTAAAGAAATTGTATTTTAATTCTACTTTCTTGCACCTTGACATAATTTAATTTTATCCAGCTACCACATTACCACAATTTCTCTCTCTCTCTTACCCTTTTAGTATTGGGAAAAACATATGTTTTGTTTTCTGGTTTGGTTTCTCCCCGTCCCAGCTATTTCATCAGGGGGTTTTCTGTTAAATTTTTGTAGCCTTACTTACAGAACATCCACTTTCATTCTGAGACATTCTAGGAGCTATTTTTAGATTCTCCTTACAGGGAAAACTGTCCCTTTCAGCATAGAGTAACATAATCTCACTTCCTTTTTATTTGTTCTGCTTGTAACTTTAATCTAAAGATGCTTAGTTAGCAGTGTTGCATAGATAATGCAGAAAATAAGGAATATTACAGTATCAAAAATATAGGGTAGAAAACTGTTGGTTTGTTTCTGGCCCTGAAACAGGCAGTTTGTATGTTGAGAATATTGTTTCTCTTGCTGGGCTGTATTGTGTAGCTGCTATTTTCTTTTCCACAAGTTTGCTTTCTCCTTATTTTACCTCATTGCTTGGGAGGATTGTAAGCTATGGCTGAAGCAAGGCTGATGTGCATTTATAGTGCTTAGCACAAAAAGTTCTGATCATAGTTGCTGTAGCAGTGCTGAACAATTAGGTATAAGATGAAATGATAGAGAGTCATGATAGATCATTCCACGGATCTAGCAAGCTGTTCAGGCACATTTGGGTCTCATTTAGAGAGCAACATTCAGGAATGCTAAGTGAATATAGGAACCTAGTGGCTCAGAGAATGTATTTGCTTAGTATCCTTCAGATTATTTATTTGTTCCATCTTCCTGGGATATTCTTACACTTAGCTCTGAGAAATGTTATAAATGTAGTGCCAACATGGCGGAAGAACAAAACATTCTAAATTTATAAATACAGATTATTATTTGGCTCAAACATGAAATATGTTGCATGGGTTGAATGTTTTGTAAAACCTGCAGAATTTTGTGAAACCAGAAGAGTGTTGGTGCCAGGATTACAAAAGATGAATCCCGGTTTCCAGGATTCAGAGAGGAAATAGTAACTCCAGACAAGTCTGCTTTATATAAGTCTTGAGCAAAATCATATAAAGCAAGGAAAAGATTTAGCTGAGAAGTAATCAGAATAGAATGTCAGCTAACATACTAGATAGGAAATACTTCTGAGGAAACTATATTCTTTGAGACTGCAATTTCAGAGGATAGCTGCATAGATACAACAAACAATTTTGTTGAAAGCCTTAGTACGCCATGATGTTTCAAATAAGTTTTACAAAAGTAAACAGGCATTTTGCAAATGTTAAGCAGACATGAAATCCATGATGTGCTGATTTGCAGAAAAATCTAACACAGTAGATGGTGGAGACAACTGCCATTTATTAGACTTATCACTAGTTGGGCTTCACTGTGGTTTGTAGAAGACCTAATACCCTTGCCATCTAATCTGAGAATAAATGTGAAATATCATTAAAATGGTAGAATATTAAAAAGCAATACAGAAGACAACTATATTGTTTGCTTGCTGGGTTTGTTCCAGCAAAATGAAATTTTCATAAAGGTAGGGCTGAAGCTTATATATCATGGAGCAAAAAAAAGCTAGTTAGCCTAGACAGTAAGATTTACCCTGGAAAGCAGTACCTCCAAAACTGAAATGAGGACAAGGGTGATAGAAATATGGTGGTGATGTTTGTATAGAGAGCACCATCAAGGTGGAAATCCACACATGGCTCCAGCATGCCTCTGAAAAGAATGTTGAAAAACTGGAAAGAGCAATGAATGATCTGTAGAAAACTTGAGGGTCAGCAAAAACACCTCACAGCAAGATACTAGAGAATGATGTATCTTTCATTTATTTATTTGTTTACTGGTTTTAAGTTCTTCCATGAAGAAGCAAGATGGGACAGATACACTTTTAGAGAAAAAGGAAGGGCACAGTAATGCACAAATTGCTGGAGACACAAATAGGCAGTGTGAAACAGAGGTGTGCCTTTTTAACAGTGGGTGTGATCGACCAGGGGAATAAAACCTAGCAGGCACAGGAGTATAGTGTCTGCCATTTGATTTATTCAAACAATAACTAGACATCTTTCAGAAGAGATATGTTACTCGGGTAAAGTTTTTACCTGCAATATAGGAACTAGGGGATTAAGCTGAATGATACAGACAGATCTTAGAACCTGAAACAGTATGGACACATAGCACTAACAAAACTATAGCCAGATTACTCAAAACCAAGCTACTGGCCTACATCAGGGCTCATCTGCTTCTTTTTAAGTTGTCATCACTGTGGCTGTTGCCTGTAAAAAGGCCATATGGTTAGACACATCTACATACCTTTTGCCTCTGGGCAGGAAGACTGGGCTCTTCTTGTAGCATGTCACTCACTATAGTCTGTTAAAGGTCTGTGGTTTTTCTTCCTTCAGCAAAGCCTGATTTGAGGGCAGCAGTTTGCCATGCTCTTCTCAGCAGAACTTCTGGAATTTGTATTAAATATTTTGAGAACAACTGCACTGGTCAGCAGTACAGTATATTGCAGTAGCTTTCACTTTATATTTTTCAAAAACATTGTATTTTTTTCCATAATTTCCTGATAATGATGCATAAATAGGGATTTTTATGGCAGTCCTGGATGCTCAGTAGCCTAAGTCCAGAAGTCAGAGCCCTCATACTTCATAAATCGTACCCTCCAATGCTCTCTTTAGGAAATCCATAGGTGCAATTTTAATCCATAGCTGGCACCAGTGTTTCACCCAGGCAAGCTGCACTCACTCACTGTCCTTTGCCTTTGTACATCTGAAATTCAAGTTTTGGAAACTCTTTCTACTCCTGTTGTCATCTAAATTGCATGTCACTGGCAACAGTAAATGAGTAATAACTTCTCAAGACTGCGAGGAAGCTTTCTGCTTATGGCCAGAGGGTTTGAGTTTGCTGCTTGCTCCATCCTAGCTTGACCACACAGGGGCAGCATAGAATCACACAGCTTTGCTTCGTGCCAGCTTTTAACTTTTTTGGACTGGGCAGTGTGCGGTAATACCATGTTGCAGGGACTAGGCTCAAATTCCTGATGCCTGCAATATAGGGACAGGTCCTGATCCTTTGGAGGAGTGAGTGAAAAGGGAAAATTTAGTGAAGAGAAGAAAGGGGAAGGACAGTGTTGCTCCTGCTGACCTAGCAGACTTTATGTTGCTCAGTACTTCATTAAGATCAAATGAAGAGGCTTATGATTGTTTTATGGCATTTGGGTTCTCATGTGATCAAGTAGAGTCAAGAGTCCTATATTTTTTCCAGTTTATATTGCTTTTCTTTGCCACATGGATGATGTGGAGCATAATGTACAGGCATGACACATGTGATTTACAGTTTGTTGACATTTTTCTGATCCAGCACAGAAAAGGGAAGCATCATCTTGTGATTAAAGAATAGGGCTTGAAATCATTATTTCCGCTGAATTGACTTTGGGTATGACTGTGGGTACATCACCCCATGGCTTGTGCCTCAGGTTCCTTCCAGTAAACAGGAACACTTTTCTCAGTGTAGCTTGAGGTTCATTTAGTGCTAATACTTTTCTTGATAAACAGTGAAAGCATTCAAAATAAGTTGTGGTATCTTTATGCCAGTAACTTGTAAAATAATCTTCTGTGGTTTGAAGCCCTCCTTTTTATTAGTAAAAAGAGAAATGCTCTTACTTTATGGCAAGTATACTTGCTTTTGAAAAAATTGGGGTGTTTTAACTTGTCTGAAAAAGTATTAACAGTAGGCTTAATTTAACAGAAAGAGTATGAAATAGCATCAGCTGTGCAGCAGAGGTCACTGCTGAATTATTTAGATAAACATTGCTATGTGGTTGATAGGCCTGTCCAAAAGGATTTCTAATTCACAATATTGGTATTTCAAGGAAATAAATATTTCCCTGAATTTTTTGTTTCTTAGAAACAGAGAAAAAGCACCTGGTGAGCTACATATACAGAACTTGTACTCCTGGGATTCTGCAGCTATTTGAAAAACATGGTCTTGACAGTTTCACAGGCTGATAGGAAACTCTCACACACAGGTAGAACACAGGCAGCTATTATCATGGCATGTCTTCTACTCTTAACACCCACAGAATGGACAAGAATCAGTTTTACAAAGTCAGCCCAGGCTTGTGTCTCACTGGAAACAGGGCCCTTAGTTCCATAGTGAAGATCCTCAAGCACATGTCCTGGGGGGCTAGTGGTGTGCCCATGACTGGTCTGCCCATACTGCACAGGGCAAAATGCTACGGCTGCTTAGCTTGCTAAGGAAGCAGGTGAGTCATGCACATACCCAGTGCCTGATCCTGGAGCAGTTCAGGTCACAATGTTGTTTTAGAGACAATGATTCAGAGCACATCTAGAAGCCTACCACAGAGGTGAACAGTTAGGAGGGGAAAGGATGGGAAAGAGACCCAATCCTAGAGTACTGGACCAGGACTGTAGGCAGAAATTCAGGTAGACCTGTCTTGGATTCGATAGAAATCCATCACACCTCAGGTGCTTAAATCATTTTAGGTTTAATCCATTAGCATTTTCAGATGTAGCCAGACTACATCTGCTACATAGGAAACTACATTTTCTGCAGAAAAAAACACTAGGCCTAACGTAGTTGTGCAAAATAGCTAAGGTAACCTGGAAGACCTTCATTCTTCTTTTCCAGTGTTTCAAGCAAATAGCTTGAGTAGGTCCTTTCCACACACAAATTATTTATACTACCCTATTTATCAATGCACAACAGCAGAAAATAGGACAATTAAAGCAGTGCAGGACAAACTGAGTAATGTAAAAAAATACTAAAGAAAAACTATCCACACAAGATTTTGTCTTTCAAATCAAACAATTCTGAATGTGAAAAATTACTTATAATACAAAAAGACCTCTTTCTCAATGTACACATTAAGTGTCAAATAATGTGTTCATAACGACCAGCTCATGTGGCATATATTTGCAATTCACTTGCTCGTTATGCCTTATGCCTTAATAATACTCACTCATTTAAGAGTACTTACCCACTTCACACCACTGATCACATTAAAAATCCCTGCGACATTTCAGCACCATTCTGGAGTGAGGCAGGGAGGTAGGAAAGTCTAAGATGTCATGACAGATGTCGTGATGTTGACTCGATATCACCAGGCATCTGAAAGTAGATGAGAAGTAATTCCACTCAATTTTTTACCCTGTGCAGACTACTGAACCTGGAAGAAAGATGGAGAAATGTTCTATTCTACCAGGATTTTGGTTTTCCTTATTTAAGGAGAAAGATTCATTAGTAACTTTAAATTAAAATCTGTAAACCAGCATTTGTATGCAATCCTTAAAAAAAGTGAGCCTGCTGCACTTCAGTAATTTCTGGAGTGTTATCAGGGGTTATTTATCAATTTGGAGAGTTTCAGAGAGTGTTTGGAAACTTGGTGAACTTCCTCAATAGAAAAGTGTGGAGAACAGCATTTGTCCATTAAATGGAACAATAAGCAAGTACAGCAGCAGATCTCTCTGTTCCCAGGCATAATCTGGTAAAAACAGTGATCAAAGGATAAACTAAGAAAAAGAACAAAGACGCAGCAATTATGATTTTCAAAGTGTTAAAGACTTCATTGAGGTCAGTCAGGATGCGCAGACCTAGGAAAGACAGAGAGGAGGGGGCAGTGCAAGACCAAGCTGTTCTGAAGAAGCCTGCTAAAAACATATTGCAGGTGCAAGGAAGAAGAGTTTTGTTACACTCCTTTGTTCCCAGAGAGCAATGCAAAAAGGATTTAAAACCAGGATTGGGGTTACGGGAGACATTAGTGGCAAAGCCTCACTGGAATGAAAGGGGTTGTATAGGAAAAAAGGTTTCACTTCTGCCAAACAGCTAGCACTGTCAGTATCCAAACCATTTCTGAGCAGTATTTACACAGAGATTATTTCCAATCACAACTGAGACAGGTTAGTATTACAGTAAATTTCTGGGCTTGATTACACAGTACTGTACATTCTGGCTCCAATCTAGTATATTATTGAAACGTGTCCCTAATCTGCCTACGGAGGGCTGTAGAAGCCAGTAGGTGCCTTGTAAAATCAAGAACTGAGCTCCCTAGACCAGCCAAGACCAAAGCTACTCTGGGCCTTTCTGCACCCCATGCTCAGTCCACCAAGCAAGACTTCTTTCATGTGACTGATTATATTAACCACTGCTTCACATCTTTGGGCTGCATTTTTCAACAGGAACTTCTATATTATTAGATCCTTAGCTCTTCTTTTCAAGAGAAGTCACAAACTCTCTTTTCTCTTTGTAGCTAACAGATTGCAGCTCTGTTTGGTGTTTTGAGTCCCCAGGCTCTCTGAAAAGCCAGTCCAAGCTGTTTGTCAAATGAACAATCAGCACAAATAGAGAAAAGTATAAACATAAACCTCTAACAAATGTG
The DNA here is from genome assembly GCF_000696875.1 of Nestor notabilis. Lineage (NCBI taxonomy): Eukaryota > Metazoa > Chordata > Aves > Psittaciformes > Psittacidae > Nestor > Nestor notabilis. The sequence goes on along the minus strand of NW_009933052.1, from coordinate 9,398 downwards.
GATCTGCCCACACCAGTTGAATTTCTGCAGTGAATAAAGAGGGTAAACCTCCACTCGTTATGGATCCCACGGAATTCAGCACTAACAGAACATTCTTAAAGCAGGACTGAACATGGATTCCATCATAAGTTTATACATGGAGCTTGTATAACTCTTACCTGGAACTTCACCAGATTTTAGAAAGTAGATTTTTACATATTATGATCACACATCAGTGTTGGCATGAGGAAAAACATTCTACAGTTAATAAATAAAACCAAACTGTCTCAGGAAATCTTAACATAAGTGCTGTTTTCCAGAATTATTTTGGTGCTTGCCCTTGGCATTAGAAGTCCTTTATATTGTTTGATTATAGTCTGCTCTGTTCTTAATCATTTCAGAAAACAAGCACCTTGGATAAATTCCCACCTGATACTATAAGGCAAGAACTGTGGAGACCTTTATGTAAGTGTCCTTCAGTTGTGAAAGACAGCAAACCATTAGCAGCACAGGCTGGAGAGCAGCAGTAACACAGTAAGATTTAGTCAAGAATGGGAATAAGTGCAAAATCCTGTTGGTGTTTTCAAGAGAGTTGCACCAGAGATGTGCTGCAATCATGCTTTCAGTTACCCAGGAATGTCTGGGCCAAATTAAGTGTTCAGCTGTCTGAAGTACTGACAGTGCAAAACAAGAGATGAGCTTTTTTAGAAGCATCCAAGGCACTTACATGCTCTCAGGAACTTTACCCAGAAACTTCTGTGTTTAGGAATAACTTGAACCATAAAAGATTATTAGCGGTTTTTTAAAAAAAAGCCAAAACCAAAACAAAGCATTGCTTTAATATTTTAGTTAGCACTTAAGTAAAGCAAAAAATGTGAGCTATTTCCTGAGTCGATAGTTGTTCTTGCCAAAGTCTACAATGAATGCTCAGTCAAGAATGGGACTTCATCCTCACAATCCCCAACCATACTGAAACACAGTTTTGAAACCTCCTGCTCCCTCGGCTCCAGTGATTTCCTAGTTATCCACCCTCCCTCTGATCATTCCCCTTGGTGTATCTTCAGAAGATCTTCCAGATCCTCTCTGTATGTTTTCTGCATGTGGAAGACCAAAATGCCTCTTTTCTGCCACATTTTTTGCTATGATCCATATACAAAATTATCCACTGTCACTTATTGATGACTAAGAAATCTACCTTTTTATTTCTGTCTTCTATCAAGATGAAAACCTTGGCTAAAATTTATAATCTAACATTGTATTAAATTCATTGTAGCTGAACAGAATAGCTGAGGGTGAAAGTGACCTCTGGAAGCCTTCTAGTCTAACCCTCCTGATTAAAGCAGGGTCAACTAGAGCAGGTTGCCCAGGGCCAGTTAGGATTTAAATATATCCAAGAATGGAGGCTCCACAACTTGTCTGCACAACCTGTTCCAGTGTTCAGCCACCTGTACAGTAAAAGCAGGTGGCTGAACACTCCCTCCTTCTGCAAGTCATTTTATCTAAGTTCCTGTGGAGATAGTTGTCCTACTTGTCAAAGAGCTCACTTTGGGTTTTGATTTATCTCTAGGTTCTTACTTTTTCTTGCTTCAGAACAAATACAATAGCTAAGCTTTCACCAAGACTCATCCTGTAATTGAATTCTCAGCCTGATATTTTCTCCCTTTTCTCTGATATCAGTAGTCTTGGCAATCCAAACTTTTATGGAAGTGTATTTCCTTTAAAGTCCTCTCACACTGCAACTGGCTTGTCACTTTTTATGGTTGTCTCTCCTAGCTCCTTATTCTTTTCTGTCAGATTAACATCTGCTTCAGTAAAGTGGAAAGGGCAGGAGTAGAACCAAACCAAGAAGCTCTAGTAGACATATACTGGCAGTACTGTTTCTCCCACTGTAGTTGCTTGGACTGATGTAGAGGTGGCCCCAACAAGGCACCTTCCCAATTTTTTTGAGCCGGCTTTGTCTATGTGAATGTCAGAAGAACTGCTTTCCTACATTTGCAGATGCATCTCTGCATGACCTCTTGTTGGTTACTCTTGAAACTTGTTAAATACTCTTATTTCTCTCCTAAGCTGTACTCCACACTTGAGAACAATGACTTCTAAAACATTGTACATGTACTGGGAATGTGCCTTATTGTTAACAAAAAAAAAACCAAACAAAACCAAACACCAAAAGCACACAAAACAATGTGACTTCATTCTATCAATGTTCAAATCTGATAGCCTGAGATTCAGCAAATGCAACTGAAGTTTAAAGTGGTGGTAAAGGATTTTCTTGTGTTCTGTGACTAATACTCGTAATTAATGCAAAATCACGGAAGTTTACTGAAGCCTCTGTGAGACTTTTGTACCTATCTGGAATTTTGAAAGTTCCTGTCACTTGGTTAACAAGACATTGTTATTAGTCCACACAAAATGTGGTGATGGCTTCTTTGTAGAGAGCTACCAGGATGCTGATGCCAGTGTCACCAGTGTAAAGGACAGTACCTTGAGTGCAAGTCTGAGAAGTTCAGAGGTGCACATCTGCTGTTAAAAGTAGCACTACAGTCAAAGAGCAAAATCAGAATATATCTGTTCATCATTATTTGATCCTGGTACCTCATATTTCCCGCTTTCTCTGTCTCCTCAAAGTAGGCTTTAGAGCAGCAATCTGAAGGTTGCTTCTCTAGTCCAAGAAAGATAAATAGATCTCTCTTCCACTGAAGATGTTTATTCAACCTGTTGTCAGAAATCCCCTGTGATAGGGACCCCAAGGCCTCCTCAGGTAGCTTTTTCCAGGCCATCTATTATATGGATCAGTTTACTTTCTGAGAAGGTTTTCCCAAATGGCCCACTTAGATCTTTGCTGTAATTTTACAGCACTGCGTCCTGCCCATCTGGTATGCAGAGCTCCGCAGCAGCCCTTTATTGCAGGACAATGTGTCAACCCCTTCCTCTCTGGAATAAGCAATCCGAACTCAGTTTTTGTGAATGTAACAGTGTTCTCAGTTTCTCCTTTCTAAGGAGTGTATTTTCTGTATATTCATCGTCTAGAAATCTTATGCGGCTTGGTTCTTGGAACTAGGGATGATTCACTGATGCCTATTCTGGTTTCTGGATAGACTCTGACAGGGTCTGAAGGCAAATTTCAGAAACCATAAGAAATTATGGTATGGAAGTTCTTGGGGTGAAGTTTGATACAGCATTACATTATTTTTCAATCTGCAGTAAGCACACTGTGACTGTACTAAGTTACCACTGATGTTATCTACAGCAGAACTGACCTTTTCATGCTTATTGGGAGTTTGTGGTGTTTTACTTTGAAATCAACATATACTTAAGTCTTTGTGGTATCCTGTGCATATCATATGGGATGGAAAAAGCCTGCACTGCCATGTGACTATAATCACTTGTGTGTTTAACACACTAACTTCATGGCATGAACAATAAGCACAAGTAACCACGTGCATCTATGGGCAGGCTTATTTAAGCTTCTTTGGACAGGTTTAATTTTAGTTTGCCTGTTGCCTGCAAGATGCTACATGCTTAAAATATAACTAGAAGGATTTTTTTTTTTAAGCCCAGGAAATGGATCTATGGCACCTAGAACGTATACCCCTAATCTGTTTCTGGGCCAAAGATCAGAATGTAGGAGTTATTTGGATTACAGAACACTATCCCTTTATATCCTTTATGTTCTGACTTAAGAAAGCAATTGAATTCTGATAAACCTACAAACGCTGGAAATTTTTGAGAATACTCACTAGGGTGAGAGTTAAGAACAATGTATGCAATGAGAGATCACGTCTTTCATATTTGTAAGTGACATTTTACACATAGTTTGTGACACCAACCATTAGTTCTGTACATATTACAAATAAGTTAATACAATAACACTTAAAACTTACATTGTATATGAATGGAAAAGGGCCAAACTGAGCAACATAAACCCTTCACAAAATAAAGGATTTAGAAATTCCATCTACTGTTTAGATCCAGCTTGTTTACTAAGCAATGGCTTTCTCTCACAAGCCATCAGCAGGCATGCACCTTGGGTAGCTGAAAATGTCATTACTTAGAGCAGAGCCCACTGAAGGATTCCAGCTGTAGCTTTAGATCCAGCAATGAGCAAATTGGCAACCCTGACTAGGTCCTTCCTTCTCTGACTGCTCAGGTTACCTGGAGAGATTTGTGGTTACATATTTCTTCAGCTCCCTTCCCCTTTGGGAGGGTTTCATTGTTTTATAACTTCCTTTACAGCAGTTTGCTTTTCTTATGCATTACTCACTAAGCAGGCTGTCAGGGAGAAGTAAGAAAGGGATGCTCTGCAAGGGAAGGTGAGTGGACAGGAGCAGTGTCATTCCCAGGAAAGGCTGCAGTCCTACAGTTCCTCCTGAACAAGGAGGAGGGGAGGTCTGGTTGTCATTGCATGAGTCCCAGGAAGTAAGATAGATCTGAGAGGAAAACAGGAGCAATAAGGCACCAACCTGTGTACAGCTCACACAAGGGCTAAGAGCAAGGCCTGGAGCTTAAATGCAGTTCCTGGGCCAGGGGGACAACCATACATGGATGGAGGTCCCAGACGGTGTTGATGAGGGAAATCAGGATCTGCTCTCAGGTCTCTGACACTTTCCAACAGATAGAAAACACCTGCACAAAAAAGATATTGCTTTTGTAAATGGAAGTCATATATTTAGCAAAGTGAGGGGCTAAAAGAATGTGAATGCAGCATTAACAGAGAGAGCAGGGTGCCAGAAAAGCTTTGTACAAGGGGGATTTTTTATTCAGACTGTTCCAAGGACACATAGTTTTGGAATGCCTTGGAACAAGAAAACCAAGATATTTTTCTGGGTGGATTTTTTTTCCTTGCCTGCAGTTATCTAACTTTGTCTTGGGTAGGCAGACTTAAATTATCTTTTTCACTGTCTAAATTTCTGCAGAAAGGTTTTTTTCTCTACATTTCCTTCTTCCACATAACTACATTGTTTTAAGTATGTCTTCAACTTAACTCTGCAGTACTTTTTATTTGGACACTGGCCTTTGAAAACAAGGACATTGACCGTTATTCAGCACAGAGCACTAATCTGGGTGTATTTTAGCTTCTTGTACAGTAAATATTTATTGGACAGTAAATAAAATTCCTAAATAAATGAATCCTTGCAACAAGGGTAATAGAGAAGGATAAAGGATCCAATCTGAGCTCAGATGAGAATGTCATTTAGTTATTTAAATGTTTGCATGCTTGGAGAAAACAGCTCCTTCATCTAATGGATTTTATTTCTCAAAATATCTTTACAAGCTCCTATCTCATTTAGAATTAATATAAAAATTCTTCTGTATAAAAAATCCATTATTTCATCACTACAGGAAAGTACAAATACATCTCCATTACTACGGTGCTCAAGTTAGTAGACTAGAAGTTAAAGAAACTGGCTACCAATTTCTCCAGAACAAAAGGTAGACATAATTTTAAAACTGATCTGTGAAGAAAAGTGACTTAAACTCATTTGAACCCAGAATAGATGCAGCCACTCCCAGGCTAACTTGTTTTCCATCTCTGTTAAACCATGTGTCTGGCAGCAGTACTGTCCTATGAATCATGGATGAAAAATCCAATGGAAAGAAGTTATCTACTTGAAGCCCTTTCTGCCTGTAACACTGGCATTGGGGTATAAATGATAGAGTGAAACTTCTTTTTTCTCTCTAATGAGAGAAAGTGGATGTATAAATTCTGACTATCAAACCTTTCTCTCTGTTAATAAAGTCTTTGGGGTCTCTAGGAATATGACTTTCCTACTGTCTTCCATTTACTTTTTGAAGGTAGGCATAGACTTTATCTTTCCGAGGATGTTGTGGTGGACCTGGTGGAGTATTCTCCTTGTGGGTACATTGTGTAGCTGAGAGCAGAGCATTATGAACCAGTATTATACTGCATGTCTTCACAAATAGTCAAAGTTTTCACTCTGGATCTTAATCAGTTACTGAAGTAGAAGCTAGGTAAGGTTGAGTAAAGTTCATATACGTTGAAAGGTCTTTCAGCCAGGAAGGTTTTGTTTTATTTTTTTCAAGTTAATTAAATTAAAGGCAAATAATACAGCAAGTAACTGCATACACCTTGCTGTTAGGTATGGAAGTGAATTATGAGGTTGGAAGGAGACAACCAAACTGGAGGAAGCATTTAGCAGTAGATTTGTAGCCTATTTGAAGCTTCAGAAGAGCAAAAGATAGTTTAAATGGGCAGAAAATTCCCAGAAGGAGCAGAAATGTATCTGGGGCATTTTGAAACATTTGCGTTTGAGAGTCAATGCCTGTTATACGTGCCTGGCATTCCAAGCTGTGCAAGCTGCTGTCCAGGTTGCTTCCTTTGGCACCTGGGCAGTATCCACTGTGGCTGCCACCCCTAATTTTTGCACTCTGTATTTTTATCTATTTTTATTTGCTTATTTATCAGCTGGAAGAAAGGGGATTATAAGAGGTGCCAGTGAGATGAAGCAGCCTTAAGAATTCATGGTACCAGAAGAGGTACAGAGGGTCAGACAAGGTGAGAGGGAACAGCTTATCCTCACATGAGGCTTGAGGCATTTTCTCTCTCTTGAGAATAATTGAGATCTTCTTAGGGTTTCATAGCCTTGTCATGTGGTCTCTGCAACTGCTTTGCCTAGAGGACATATCAGTGAGAAACTCATGGGAATTTAATTTTGTTTTATTAGAGGAAGCTGTACAGCTACATTCAGTCTCCTCTTGCCCAGAGAATGGTAAAAGGTTCTGCCAGGCCAAACAGATTAGTTTTCTGCTTTTCTATTAGGAGAGTGATGTGATGAGGTAATGGATAGAAACCTGCTCCTGTGATTCAGGTAACTGTCTTACCTGTCCCCACAATCCAGATTTCAGAACTGCCAGTGTCAAGTTTATGTTTTAAGTTTTTTAAACCTAAAATAACAAAGCTTACATTGGTCAGAGCACTGTCAGAAGAGCAGAAAGGACCAGATAGAGGTCCTATTTCATGAAGAAGAAAATCTATGTTTGAGTGACATGAGTGGAACATGTCATAAACTGATCTTTACAGTTACTGTTGTAAACAATTTTTCCATTAGATGTAGAGCTGTTCTAGAGACAGTTCAATCTGGTTGAGCTGAATGAAATGTTAAAAGCCATAAGTGGTTCCTGAACACACCTCCAGCATTCTGTAGTGTCTCCTGTAATTATTCCTTTAATAACAACTATTCTTCCTGAGAACCATGTTGTCTGTGCTGCTTTCAAAGGACAACAATCAATACTCAATTCCACACTGTTAAAAAGCAAATTTTTTATTTATCTCATGCTAGAAAACTTTCAAGGACTGTTCGTCAAGATCTTACCCAACGTATCTTCCCTTTCTTCCATTCTTCCTTTTAGCTTCATTTAGCATATTGAGGCACGATTCAGACTGTTGAAGTGAATGAAAAGAATTCTGCTGATGTCACTGGCCCTTCAATTAGGGCCTGAGAGTCCAAGCTAGCTGCCGGTCATTTCATATACATACATATATGTATAAGTGTATGTATATATGTATATGCGTGAATATACAGTAACTTCCAAAAGCTTAGGGAGAACAGTAGTGCTTATAAGCCATGCAGATTAATAACCGAAGAGGGAGAAATTGCCTATTTATCCATATAGCAAGCAGCAAGAGGAGGAAAAGTTATCCATGTTTTCCTGAATGTGCTTATTTTTGGTGCAGAAAGATGAATTTCGGAGTATTAGAGTGGTCATACTGACATAACTTATTTCTTTGCCTTCCTGAACAGACTGATGGTGTCTTGATAGGACTTACTTTTACAATAGTGAGAACCTGAGGGTAGGCTTTAATAGCACTGGACAGTCTCATCTGGGATCCCCATCCCACCACACCCCCAGCCCCATGGGCCCAGGAGACCATTTAAGTTCAGTTCTGGGCCTCTGGTCTCTGCCTGAGCTGTGGATACGCTAGTCTCTGTGCATGGCACTGGTTCTTGCTGCGCCTGACTGTGACTTCTCGCTCTGACCTTGTCAGTATGGATCTGTTTAGCAATTGCTAGCCTGCCTCTGACCTTAGTTATCCTCGCCGGAGCTCATGTGCACATTGAATTCCTGGCTTGACCTTGGACCTGCCTTGTTACCATGAGCCTTTCTCATGATGCGAACTCTAGCCTTACCCTGGCTGTCCTCCCTGGACCTAGTCATGAGAGCCTTCAGAGAAAGTTTCAGACTACCATTTTTCCAGGTAGTTACTGATATACATGAACTACCTTCATTTTTCACTGTTCTTAATCATCTTTCACTGTTCTTAATCAAGCCATGAAATACTAATTATGGGATGAAAAGCAAAGCAAGAATCTAGTCTGTGCTAAGTTGACTAATATAGTGGTTGGAGTTACGAGGCAAAGTGGATTGGCATTTACTGACTTAGAGAAGATGCAAGCAAGTTCTTTTTAAACAGGAATTTGCTCCTGTTTCTAACTAACTGTCACAACGAACAGTGTGTTGATACAGCTGAGGGCAGAGAGTTGGTAGGATGAGAAACCACTGACAGGAAAGATGGACAAATAGAATGACTTGTCTGTTCCTGTTGCTGATGGTTTGTGTCATCAAAACATGTCCTGAGAGTCCTGGCTTTTGGGGTTGCAGTGAAACATAGTTTATAGAAGTGATTTTGTGTTGAGGCTTTGAGGTTGTTCCAGGTGGGTATGAACCTGTGCAATGAGATAGAATTCACTGAACAAGCACAAGAGGGTTGTTCACATTGTTTGCCTTCAATGCCAAGGCTTCTTCACTTTAACTGCAATGCTGAATCAATTTTTGAATGTAAGAATTAATTAAAAGATAATTACTTAGATATTTATTTAACTTGGTTTTTTATAAGGTTATAGTACAAGATCGAATATGGGCTAAATAGTTCATGAAACTCATCTGGAATTGTATGGTAGTGTGATAGTTTAATTGGATCCTAATCTGCTGAGTGTTCCTGTCTATAAATACAGTTTTATTTCAAGTATCTGTGTAGCAATGGGCATCTTGCATATGTTTTCTATGGAGCTGTCAGGGTGGAAACTCACAGGAGCTGAAATCAAGCCATAGATAACTGTGTTTGTGTTGCAATAACATCTAAGTTGCCAGTTGCATTAAGTGTAGTACTAATAATGTGGAGTGAGAGAAACCCTTCCTTTCTATGTTCACACTTCAGTTAATCTTCAAAACAATGCTAGGCAGCTGTTGTGAACAAAGTTTTGATTTTCTTGGTGTTATCCTTCTGATAGACAACCTGGAAGTGTGAAGTGTTAGCAATTTGAACTTGCCTGTGTTTTTGACTGAGAATGCCTTGTATCAGGCACTTAAGTTTGCTTTTAGACCATGTTTAAAAACTATTTTTTCTGTGATTCTTGAATCATAGAGCCACAGAATCATCGAATGGTTTGGGTTGGAAA
>NW_009933051.1:0-9913 GCF_000696875.1 Nestor notabilis | reverse complement strand
CTGCTGTAGCTGAACCCAGGACAATTTTTCACCATAGTTTTTCTCTCTATTTAAGAGGGATCATGAAGATAACATCCTTTAAAAAGAAACATTAATGCATTATGTACACTGTTGGAGAGCTGGTACTGGGTAATTTCAACTAGCTTAAAGAAACAGAGGAGAATGGTTTTAAATCAAAATGTTGCTACAGGGAAAACTGTTATTTCCTGCAAACTTTTATGTTTCCTGTGGAATTTTCTTTAGTGTCAGTCACACTGGTATGTGCTCATAATTGTTGGGTCTATTTGGATTTGGTAAGGGTATAAGATCTTGCTTTTCTTCTGGAGTCTTTAAAACTGTGTGAAACTTGTGTAGAAGTTGCTGTCTAGTCTATTCTTTAGTTCCCTAGCAGGGAAAGCCACACTCAGTTTCATATTCTTATGTACAATCCAGGGGTGCATTCTTTATTAGAGGAATATTTACTAGAATTCTGACTTCTCTCTTAGTATCTCATAACTTCATGGCTTCATAAGATTTACCCTAGTTTGAATCTTATTTCCTTTCATACTGTCATTTTGCTCATGGTGTGCAAGGGGGAAGAACAACTTATTAACAGCTTTCACTATGTTCCACTGACCACTGTTCTATTTGGCTGAGCCAAGGATTTCATAGCCTTTAGTCAGAGAGAGAATCTGGTAAAGCAAACTATTCTGTATTGGGCCTGGCTAGGATGGAGATAAATTCCCATAGCAACCCAGATAGTGTTGTGCTTTGTAACTAGCATAGTGTTGATAATGCACCAATGTTTTGGTTACTGCTGAGCCATGCTCACACAGCATCAAGGCTTTCTCTTCAACACCACCCACCCCCCAAACAAGGCAAGTAGGCCATGTCTTCCTAATCTACTGTTTTACCTGATCTATTGTAGGAGGTGAAGGAGGCTAATTACATAGCTATATTGTAAGAGAGTGTAGGGTACAGAAGAAGGGCCTTTCATTCTGAGTGTTCATTACATCATCAGGCAAAGGTACCTGCCAACTCCACCAATAGAAGCAATTTAGACATGTCAGGCTGCAGCTTCATACAAGATATCTAGGTTCTCAAAATTCTGAAGACAGCACAGCATGTTAAGAAGCTTGGTGGCATACATTCTGGACTCCTGGTAGGCCACGAACGGAAAAAATACAAATTCATTTGTAACTAGCCCAGATGCATGGGAACTTCGTAGATACCATTCCTAATCTATCTATCTTGGCCTGCACTGTTGCAAAAATTTGAAGTGTGAGAGCATCTTTTACAAAAGCTTGTGATACATCCTTTCTGCTTTCAACTAATGTAGTTTTCTTCCATGACATGAGACAGATCTGTCACTTTGATTTTGGAAATGGAGTATCTGGAACTGATATTCTTATTACACTCAGTGGCGTGGGAGTAGAATTAGACCTGTTGTATATTAGCAGTTCTTGTACTTTGTAATATTTACTCTAATTAAAGTAACTAAAAGTTTGTTAGAAGAACACTGAATCCAAGGTATAGCTTCAAAGCAAACTAGCAAAATATGTATGGCATGATTCAGTTTCCTTTAGACTGGAAATAAGAATAAATTAAACAAAATTACAGACATTTCTGTCCTAAATTACTGTTTCTATGCAAGGGTTTGTCATTGCTTGATTCATATAAAAGTTAAACCAGGTCGTTTTTCTTCAGTGTTTCTACCTAACCAAGGCTTAAATGATTGTTTTTGGCAAGCATGTCATCACATGATAAAACTCATGTTGTGATTAGGGTGGATGTAGGCATTTATCTTCTGTTGACAGCTTCAGACAAAAGGAAGATAAGTGAAGCTATTGCAATTGTAAAGTGACCTTTCCGCTTTAGGGATATTGACAGCTATCCTCTTACTTCTATACAGCATGTTTGCCTTCATGATAATTAGGTTTTTGATAGTCTATTGTTGATTTTTATACTTACAGTATAAAACTCTTGAAATGTTTGTAGATTTCATCTGATTTTCTCAAGATAACATTTACTATGTACCTGATAAAATGTCAGCAAATAGTAATACATGTTTTCTTAAAAGGACTCTTGCTTTTTTCATGTTTATATCAAAACATAATTTCACTGACCAGAAAAAAAAACCCTGCTCTTCATTTTTCAGTTTTAAGAATCATTTTCTTCATGTATATCCCTTTGGGATCCATCTGGCTAGAATGCAGAAGAGTAGACCAACTGCAAAGATTGAAGTATAAAATACAAAGTCATGAAATTATATTTTGAATACAAGAAAATGAAGCTGTATTTGCAACGCAGTTTTCAAAAACTTAAAAATTCTGGCAGCTAAAAAGTGAAAACATTTATTTAGTGATTTTTAAAATAAAGCTTATCTTACAGCAAGCTTATAGTGGGGAATGTTATACTAAGTGCAAAAAAGAGCTAGTTAAAGGTAGACTTGAATTTGATTTGGCAACCAGCCAGGTAACTAAGAAAGCCCTATTATATTTTCTTTTGTTCAAGTACATGAATAAATCTGTCTGCCTGCCTGCTACTCACACTTTAGGTGGGCTATCTGGCAAGGTACTGGCTCTGGACATAGTTATGGCCTGACTTTCCATCTTCTTGGTCACTACCACTGAATAAATGCAAGGATTATCCTGATTTACTGCAGCTGTAAATCAGAAATTTACCAACCTTTTTTCCTCAGGGTAAGGGGGAATTTTGACTTTACACTTTGGCTTAAGTCATAAACTGTATTTTAATGTAACTCTTCTTTGACAATGCCACCCTGTGGTAGTGAAGTTGATTCACTGCTGCCCAGAAGTAGAGCTCAGCAAATAATTCACAGGGCTGTTCCTGCAGTTTTTGCAATATCTGTGACCAGCCTGCTGTTTCCCAGCATTAGTACATTATTTGTATGTTTGACAACCATCTTTTAAGTGACTGTTATTTGGATTGTTTATGTTTGTATGCATAATGATGACTTGTGAATAAACAGACAAATCCCATGCTTCAGAAGAAATGCTGTAGTCAGTGAGGTGATACTTTGCCTAGAAATTTTGCCTTCCTTCTATTGTTAGACCACCACTACTTCAACACTAACATTATAATTTTTCAACATACATTTATGATGTAATGTTAGACCATTTTAATTTCTTTATAGAAAGTTTCCCTTCTATTCTGTTGTAAGTAAAGGGAATTTAATAACAAAAGGTTTTCAAAGGCACAGATACCTTACTCAAAATCCATTGAACTTCAGATAAGGAAGCTCTTCTGCATTTGTACTTTGACTTTTCGCTTTATGTACTGTGTATATGATGGGATTCATGTTAAAATCTTAAAAAGAAAAAAGAAAAAAGAAAACTCTATAACAGATCACCAGGAAAATATTCCTGAAGCTATTCCAACCGCTTCTAGTTTTCCAGGTCAGCTGCAGATGTGGAAACATAACCATCACTTTAGAACAACATATTATATATATTAGCTTACATTCTAAAGTTCATGATGAAGAAAGCATCCTATATGGTGTAAGAGCATTGACAGTAAAATTCAGTGAAAAAATGTCTTTCCTTATTTCTGCATAAATTATCCTTATTTATGTCTGATATGCCATAGAACTGTTGTTTACACAATTGACCTTTCAAAAATCTCAGCAACAACTGCCATTTATTTTTTTACTAATTACTAATCATTTATCCTTTGCATCAAACATAGCCTTACCTTCCCTTTATACATATGGACATCAAAGTTTTTCATTTCTTCAAGGACTTTATTACTTTTCATATACTTTTAGTGTGTTTGATGCCTTCTGTCCTTGAAAGACCATCAGTAATATTTGATGGTAGGCTACTGTCAGGCTACTGTAGAGATAGAAAGGGAAAGGACACTGGACTTATTAATACAAGAATAATGTGTGCCAGCAATGATGGGCTTAATGTGTTATAAAGACTATGTGCCAGTACACCTTCTACCCAAAAGCATCACTCTGATCATGTAGTTGAAGCCTCTCAGAATTGCTGAAAGATCCTAAATCACACGAATCATACATTGTCAGCTGCTATTATTTAATTTACCTTAAGAAGGAGCTGTCTTTTGTCAATGAGAGTGCTTGCCAAAGAAAGAAGCAGATATAAAGAAAAATGAATTCTTTTACTTCCAGATCCCTAAAGGACTCTCTGCAGTTGGAATTCTCACTAAATTTTGCAACTCTGGAGAAACACATAGATCATTTCGTATAGTGGCACTTCGGCTGTTGATCCACATTACTCACTTTTTATTATTTGAATCATCCTCATAGACTCTGTTTGCTACTGTTAAGGCAGAAAGATAGGAAAATACAGATGCATATAAAATATTTATGGACAGCATCCATATAGAGTAAACTTCATAAAATAATCTGCAACTTACCTTGAAATATTGACAATCAGTCCAAAATCTTCTAATTTTTGTTCTCTCAAATGTAGTAAAGGACAATAAAAAATATGCCCATTTTTTTCTTATTAAGGAGAAATTAAGCAGAGATGAAATAACAGAAGATAGATTTTATTATTAGCAAACACTATAGTAATACATAGTTTAAGCTTTCCAGGTACAATCATAATACTTTACAATTTATTTTTCCACTCAAAAAAAACCCAAACCAACCAATGTGGAATGTTTTTGTAATCTGGAGACCTATGTCAAGGACACATGCAAACTCATAATACTTAAATCTGGTTGCACACTTCTTCAAAGACGGTAAGGATTTAACACTGGAAGTTAAGTTCAACTGTTACTTCAGTTTCGTATGCATATTCTAACTTTTATGAAAAGCAAACAGCAATAAATTGCCCTTGCAATATATCACTTCCTGCCATCACAGCTGCATAATATTATAAAAGAATATGGCACGTCTTGTGATGTTTACACCTGTTGCTGCATCTATTCAAAGAGCCTGCCATTACTTAAGGCAATTCCTCTGTTCTTATGGTAGCAAAAAGTAAGTGAGGAATGAAGGGAGCTGCCTAAAAGTCTCATCCAGCTTCTTTTTAAGTCTATGCTTCTGAGCTGTCAATGCCAAAAGTGATGATATAATGTGTAACAGGAATACACAATTATCCATGCAGAAAACATAAAGAAATGTGAGTCTAAAGGTGAGCTTTAGGGTAGTTACTTATTCTAGATAGCAGGCTCTATAAAATGATTTTTTCCCTGATGCTAGTAATTTTAACAATAAAAGTGAAAGGATAACAAATTGGTCTTTAAAAGTGACAATGTGGTGATTGAAATGAGTGATGTTCCTACACATACAAATCAAAAAGAACCTTTCCTCTATCTTTAGTGGTAAATCAATCAGTCTTACAGAGCCAGATCCATAATTTTATTCTCATAATTAGAAGATCCTCTATATATAAACAGATCATAGAATCACAGAATTATAGGAGCATAGAATCCTTAAAGATTGGATACCTTTAAGATCATTAAGTCCAACCATTACCCCAGGACTGCCAAGACCGCCACTAAACCGTATCACTGAGGGCCTCATCTACACGGTTTTTGAACACTTCCAGGGACAGTGGTTGCACCACTTCCCTGGGCAGCCTGTTCCAATGTCTGATCACCCTCTCTGTGAAGAATTTTTTTCTAATATCCAATCTAAACCTCCCCTGGCACAGTTTAAGGCCCTTAACCTCTTGTCCTTCACTTGTTACTTGGGAGAAGAGACTGACCCCCAACTCACTACAACTTCCTTTCAGGTAGTCGTAGAGAGAGACAAGATCCCCCTGAGCCTTCTCTTCTCCAGCTTCTCTTCTCCAAGCTTCTCCAGATTGCTGTAAAAATAAAAGACATTTGGATGACAAACATCTTAGCACAGCCACAAACAATATTTCTGTCTCACCTGTTGTGATATATTTAAGCTATAAAATTTAAATTGGTCATTCCCCGTTAAAAAAAAAAATACTCTTTCAAGATGTAAAACTGAAAACAAACTCGATATATATGAACTTTTAAATTACTCTCTGGAGACTATGCAATTGTGGAGGGGTTCAATAAAATACTTCAGCAGATTATTTTTTTCTTGGAGAGGAATGAGATTTGGTGTTATCCAAGCATTCTGCAAGATCACTACAGGTTTGCCTGATTTATTGAAATAGATGCTAATAGCATTCAATATTAATAAATTGAATCTATAATTAAATGATCTAGGTTTTTCTCTCTCAGAAGTCATCTTTGCAAAATTATATTCTCAAAATGGAAACTGAGTTTTATTGACAACATTTTTTCTGATGCTTTTTTTTCTTTTTAATTGCATTTGGAGAAGAAGTCAGATGTAGTTTTAGTTCCAGCAGCAGAATGAGATTTTATGGTCCATTCACCACAACAACTGATTCCCTGAAGGTTTTAATTCCAGGAACAGTCATTCAGTTTTGATGGGCAAGTTGATAAGAACAAGAGGGAAAATATTTTGCTCATCTATCAGTATAGGTGAGCAACCTGTCATTTTAAAAAATAAGTTTTGGAAATATAACCAGGTAAGTATGCTCCACAAAGGACATAACAAGACATGCCCAGTTAAACTTATTAGAGGAATATCTGTTAGAACTAGAAGCATCTGTAATCAGAATCATAAAGATATTTTATGAAGAAAGAGGAGGAAATTTTGGGGATGGTCTCTGAAAAGTAAGCCTTTTTTTGGCAGCAAAAATAGAGTTTAGCTCAAACCAATTTTCAGATGGAAGTAGTTCTCGAATTTTTCACATAGTTGGCTCTGGAACTGCATCCTCTTTTTCAGATGCAAAATGGCAAGGTATCAAGTATTTGGACTTTTATGCTTGTGTGTACAGCATACATCTTTCTTCTTTCAGCCTGATTGCACTGATCTTCCAAAGCATTGTTTAGGATCCTGAAGCAAGTATTAAACAGTTGTCTACAGTTTTCTCCTTACTACTTTCCACTTCACTTAGGCTTATCATTCCTCTTCACGTTCTTTCCTTTCCAGTGATACTGTCCAGAGACTGCCTGACAGTCTCTGGAGGTTTAAGATATGTGACTTAATTCTGTACAGAACTGTACTTTGGCTTTACATATTTACTTTTGATTCCCATAATCCCTGGTGCAAGACTGATTCTTTCTTTTAATGCATACACTTCCTTAAGTACTATATTTTCTGTTCTTTAGCACAACTTCTTTACTGTTCTGCTAGCTGATAAAGTGCAGCAGTGATACTAAAATAATACATTACTACCTCAGCCCATCTTTTTTTTTTGTCATGGGCTTGTTCACTTAGACACTTTTACATCTCTTCTACAGGGATTAGCTTTAATTCTGAGCATGGTGCTGAAAGGGAACAGGTCAAAGAAAAGAGGAAGAATCCACAAGAAAGAAAACTAGAAAAGCTAGCTATAAGGGCTTGTGGAGACACTGTCTATGTAAAGATGAGTTCCCCCTATAACGTACAAGACAATCTTTCCTAAATGCTTCTTTCATTTTACTTTTGTACCTTTGCCCTGACCCAAACTTTTGTCTCTTTTTTCCAAAAAAGTCCATTGCTTAATCTTCTTATTTCTCCATTAATAATTTGACTCCAGCAACAACCAATACTGCCATGAATTTAAACATTTTCCTCTGTTAGCTATCATTCTTAGTCTGTTGACAGGTCTAAAATATAGCCTTTTGCAGTGTATATAAAGATGAGAAGTGTAATGATGTATGAACAACAGCATGATCTGGAGTCTGAGCTGTTGAACTCAGGTTTTAACACAACACTTCCCTTTTTCCCATGTAAAGACAAATGAGCATAGCAGCCCCTATGCAAGACATGAAGGCATCTTCAGATACTCACCACAGTATCTGCTCTTACCAGCAAAAGATATGCACATGCCTGTAAGGGGGTGAGAACATAATCTCAAATTGAGTGTATACTAAGGACTAGATTGTATCTTGAATAACAGGAAGGAGAAACACAACAACAAGGTTCCTTAAAGAATAATGGTAGGCTTTTTTCTAAGAATTTTTAGGACAGGTCAGAGTGCTGTGAGGCTGCAATTCTGCCTTGGTTTCCTCTGCCTTTTCAGTTATCCCCAAACAGCTAGAAGATTACATAATTCCAATGTCTAAGAAAACTAGGTTAAATATTCGGAAAGGTTTAAAAAGTCTGATTGTTCCCCATATTTGATGCTTGCAGACAATTTGTGTTCTGAAGAGACCAATGCACTGAGTTCTGTGCTTTTAAAAGTGTGCAGAACTCAGCCCTGGAAAACATGGTCTGCTTGAAACTGGCATGTTAGTATTAGGGCATGATGCTAAGTGCATGGAGCAAGATACTAGCTACTTCTGTACTCACGAATTCAACAACATGCAGAAATGTTTGTGGGTACGGATTTGGCCTGTGCTAACTACTGCCTTCCCAAAGAATTCCCAAGCACGCTTTGACAATTAAAATGCTCTCACAGGATAAAAATCACAGAATCATTCATGTTGGAAGGTGTCACAGAGAAAAAATATTAGTTTTGCATAGTTTAAACCAAGAACAGGATTGAAATGGTTTATTAGTTTGCTAATGATGTGTAATTAACCAACAATCAATGAACTATACATACAGGATGAATATTGTTAATATAGCAGATAAAGCAGAACATATCTACGAAATGTTAATAAATCCATACGGCTGATGAGGTTGCACTCATGAGCTCACATGCACCCCAGAAGGTGTGGGTCCCTGGTTGCAATAGCCCATACTGCTGCCCCACGGCCAGAGAGCTGGCAGCTTATGGCATCTAACCAGGCTGCTCTGCCTGGCTGAGCTAGAGGTGTGATGCCAATGGAATGGCTTCTAACATTGTCAAAACAGGTTTTTACTGCTGCTGTGTCCACACCAAGGTATCTGCTCACATGTATCAACTTGTCATTCTTTTATACTATTTCTCAAACTGTCTCCTGCTTCATTTCAAAAGTCCCTCTGTAATTCCTTGGTTATTCTTTTTCCAGCTGATGTCTGTCTTCCCCTTTTACATGACCAGTTGGGGGCTGATAGTTGCTTTACATTTAGCACAATGACCTGTGAGCAAATGCTTTCTAGTTTTGCATATTCAATCCAGCACGCACATTAAACAGCCTCATGTTCTTACCCTAACAGATGCCATTATCTAGGCTGTTTGCCAAAGAAAGACTGTGAAAACACCACACAAAAGAGATCTTGTGAAGCCATCTAGTCCAACCTCATGTTCAAAACAGGTTCAACATGCACTACAGATCAGATTGCAAAGCACAATGGCAGCAACTGTGGGCTGTGAGCTGAAGTACTGAAAGCTCATGGGGACTGCAAACAGAGAGAGGGTGGGGGAAGGCTGTTTCTTAAAAACTAGATAATGGCAGAACATGGCAGGAATGTTGTACTAAACTATACTTCTGAACAGTCACAAAAGCATGTGGAACATGTTCTGCATCAGGATCTGTGGCAGCTAATTTTCAGTCTGATCAAGGCTGACTTGTTTTAGGAAACAGGAAGCTGAAATCACATAGAAGAGGCTGTTACATGCTGGTGGCATCAGTGACAGAGGAGGGTCGTGATTATGTCTGACTTACCAGTGTAAATGCGCACTGTATGCCTTCTTTTCCTACTTCACTTTCCTGAAACCACACTGTGCAGTAGCTCAAAAAATGTGTTTTCACAAACATTCTCCTTAACTGATTCTTAATGGAGACTAAATTCTGACTTACATCTATGGTAACCTTTGGGATCCAGTGGGAAATTGAACTGAAAGATAAAATTGTAAATGGGTTTTTTTATTCTTTAAGTACAATATAATACAATCACTTTTACAGTATAAACAATATAGCAGTAATACTGCTTATTTCCTCAGAATACTTCATCTATGTATTATCAGCTACTAAATTCAGTAAACAGAAAATACAATTTTCTTTCAAAGACTGATGGTTCCATGCAAGTCCAGTGATCAAA